>NW_025820303.1:1841674-1966087 GCF_002878395.1 Capsicum annuum
GTGGTCGGTTTTTTAAAAATACCACAGTTTTACCGACCACACACTTTGGTCGGTTTTGTGGTTGAAAATTGAAGAAAATCGACCACTTGTGGTCGGTTTTTGTGGTTGGTTTTCCTCTTTTTTTTAGTAGTGAAGTTTCGTACATTGGGCAAGAGTCAACATTACCACATTGTATTTTTAACTTATGCAATGCTTATAACTCTTCCTTAGAGGCAAGACTTAGCCCAAGGACCATCAACAGTAGGTTATGCCTTATGGGCAAGAGTTGATACTACCACATTGTGTATTAATTTATGAGATACTCTATAAATCTTCCCTTAAGGGAAAGACTTAGTCCAAGGGCTTTCAAACAACAAGTTACACAACATGGGTAAGAGTTGACATTACCATATTGTGTTTTGATTTATGAGATATTCTTTAACTCTTGCCTTAGAGGCAGGATTTAACCTAAGGACTTTCAAACAACAAGTTACACCTCATGGGTAAGAGCCGACACTACCACATTAGATTTTGATTTATGAAATGCTCTGTAACTCTTACCTTAGAAGCAATACTTAACCCAAGAACTTCTAAACAACAAGTAAGGCCCTATGAGCAATAGTTGACAATACCACATTATGTCTTGATTTATGAGATGTTTTATAAATCACAATTTTTCAAACAACAAGTTACACCCCATGAGTAAGATTTGATACAACCACATTATGTCTTGATTTATAAGATGATCTATAACTCTTGCCTTAGAGGTGTAAGACCCTGCAAAATCTTATGTTGATAATCAGCTCTTTTAGCTCTTTGGTAGGTTCAACACTTAGAATATTTTAGATAGGTGTTCAACACTTAGTCTCATTTTAAGCCTTCGAACTTCGGGGATTTAGTTGACTACCTTTCCTATCTCCATTTTTCAATTTTTAAGTTACGTTGCGATGGGGCAAGTCTATAGTACATTCTGGGTGAGTTTCGGAATTTTTGGAATCCGTTTAAGGCACGTTTGAATTTCGAACCAATAGCTAAAGGCTATAAGGAGGCGCCGCCCAGCTTATAGCCTTGGCCCCCTCCCTCAATAGTAAGGCGCCGCCCAGCTGCAAAAGGCTTTGGGAAAGGCGCCGCTTTACTATAGCCTATGAGCCCAATTTTTCAGCATTTCACCTCCGTGCTTTGAGGGGTAATTTGGTCATTTTATCACCCCCTATATATATCAAAAACACGGAATTTAGTCCTCAAAACACCAAAATATACTTTTTTTCATCAATTTCTCTCAAGAACACTAACAAGGGTTTCAATTTGAAGACCTAAATCTAAGAGATTTCACCGTAGATCGTTAAGAAATTTTCATCTAAGTTATGTGTTGTGTTGATTTATGAATTCCTTCCATCCATAAAGCTCAAGAACCCTCTTTTAAATTATGAACCATGTTATTATGGTGTGGGTTGATTTGTTCATGCAATTGATGTTGTAAAATTCCCAAGTTAGGGTCTTTGTGTGTTTTTATGAAGCTATGATATCATATGAGTTGGAAACATGTAAATTTGGTTGTTCATGATAAATAATTTGATGATTACACCTATGCCTAAGTTGTGCATGTAAGGTGTTTGATAAAATGCCTAGGAGATTAGAAATCATGTATTATAGCTAACTTGTGACCTAAATGACAAATGCATACTACACCCTTATGAAATTAATGACTTCTATAATATTGTATGCATTATGATTGTTGATGGGATGTTCATGAAACAAGATTTGATGAACTTATGGCATGTTGTTATATGCATTCCCTTCCATGTATAAAATAACAAGAACTATGTGTAGTATGAAATCCCCAACTTATGGCATTATGAATTGTGGGCTTTATTTCTATGATCAAGAATTATCATGTTATGTCAGTTTTCTTCTATAGAGTCCTGGGGGTACTTGTACCCGAAAAGATAGCTATGTGCCTAGATCCAATGTCATATTTTCACGATCCTCTTAGTCAAGCCATCTTTAGTAGAATTCAGTCAGTCATGTGACTCAGGAAAGTTCAGCAACTCAGTAATCTCAGTAGTATTCCGTCAGTCAACGAAACTTTATGAATCCAGTCAGTTCAGTCCAGTTAATCATGTTTAGTGTCTATTCAGATAGGAGTAGGAATTAGCACTGAGTGAACCCAAGGATGGGAACACACACTGTCAGGTGAGCCTGTAATTCTTAGAAGTCATCTTTGCATTCCAGAACTATGTAGCCAACATAGGCTGAGACATCAACACTATCAGATGAGGGTTGATGAGGTAGATAAGCACTGTCAGATGAGGGCCCCACCGTTCTCTTTTGGGGACACTTTCAGATGAGGGTTACCCACAGTTTGTCTCTACCAGTGGCGCGGTATTGACACCCTTCCAATCAGGGTACAGATTGGACCCCAGCTTAGATATTATAGCATATTTAGGGCATATCGGTTAGATAACTATCTCCCACAGTTTCAGAATCAGTCTCATTAAAAGAACTCAGATAGTTCTTTAGATTTCAGGACTGTCAGATACAATCAACTCAGATACAATACGAAACTCAGCTAGTTCCATTCGATTCAGGACTGTCAGATAAAGTCACCCATTTTATTAGACATATCACTAAACTCATGTTATCAGTACCCAGACTCAGTAATCATGTTTTCACGATCTCATTTACAGTATTATGTGTCCATGCATGCTTTCTCATGTTCATGTTAGTCAGCCAGTTAGTATTGTTCATGCATATGAAACCCATGCATTCAGCCTACCTCACATGCATACCAGTACATTCAAAGTACTGACACATTTGCACTATGGTGTCTTATACCATAAGTTTAGAAGCACGAGCTCCAGAGCATCAGTAGCATCCTAGTTTTCGTAGTCAAAGTTAGCAATGAGTCCTAATCCTTCTAGGACATGATCATTACTTTATGTTATTATTTATTTCAGCTCATTTTTGCTAGACGGAGTTAGTTGGAAACATGTTCCTTCAACTCCATATTCAAACAGTACTTAGAGGCTTTCAGATTTGATTCAGACTTCAATTGTTTTTTTAGTTTTGTTTTGGTATTGATATACCACACTATTCAGACATTCTTATTTCATTTATGATTTAGTGTGAACCTTATGGCCTCATAGCCTTTATTTTCGCATTTATTTAGTATATTATGTAGTGTACAGGTACAGGTATCAGTCATGGGTTAGCTTGTGATCCTTCGGGGTAATGAGCACCATGTAGCGTTTTGGGTACCAGATTTGAGGAGTTACAAGAGGCACGACCAAGGACTTTCAAACAGCAAGTTATGACCCATGGACAAGAGTTGACACTACCACATCGTGTCTTGATTTATGAGATGTTCTACAACTCTTTTCTTAGAGAAAGACTTACCCCACAAGTTAGGGCCCATGAGCAAGAGTTGACACTACCACATTGTGTCTTGATTTATGAGATGCTCTATTAGTCTTGCCTCTAAGACAAAACTTAACCAAAGAATCTCCTAACAAAACAAGTTATACCCAATGTGCGACTGTTGACACTACCAAATTGTGTCTTGATTTATGAGTTGTTCTATAACTCTTGCATTAGAGCAAAACTTATCCCAAAGGACTTTCAAACAACAAGTCATACCCTTAAATTTACTTTGATGTCAAAGAAAAGAAGACCCCTTTATGAATTATTTAACTTTCTATTTATTAGCAGGATATAACAAAAGTTGAGAACAAAAAAAAAAAGAAAAAGGAGAAGAACAACTAGAGAAAAGGGAAAAAAGAGAAGAAAAAAATAAAGGTTAAAAAAAGAAGAATAAAAAATATAAAAAATTTGAGAAAAATAAAATAAAAGTTTGAGAAAAAAGAAAAAATGAGAAATGATAGAAAGAAAAAATAAAGATTGAAAAAAATGGATTAAAAAAAGAGAAATGAAGAAATGGAGAAAAAAGAAAAGAAAAAGATAATACAGATTGAAACAAATGAATTAAAACAAAAAAAAAAAAGAGAAAAACAAAAACTAAGGAAAAATAAAGGAGAGAATAAAAAAAGAAAAGAAATAAAAATAGAAGTTGAGAGACAAATGTGCATCAAAAGTGTCAAAACATTTGAGGTGTAGAGAGACAAAAATAAACTTAAACTACATATAAAAAAAAAAAAAACTAGTCTTTAAAGATTTTTCTTTTGAGGAACAAAAAGACAAAGTCGCTCACTATAAAGGCTATATGATATAATTTTCATGACATAAACTTTGTTGTAAAAGTTTTAAAGAATAATTTTGATTCTAATAATAGTTCATTTTCGAAAATCAATGTTGGAGAAAAAACTTGCTTTTATTACTATGTCCATTGTGGATGACAACCATCTTGGAGAGTATCTTCCTAGACTATTTCCTAGTATAATTACAAGGAAAGAACACTAAAATTATCCTAAATTATATTTGAAAAGTTAAAAACACACCTAAATTATTGAAGTGACCTAATATACATATGAACTATATAAAAGTAAACTTTTTTACCTCTAAAACTAACGTGAAATAAATAATTAATCAACTAAAACAAAAAATAAGCGTATTTGAGTTAAAAAATTACATAAAAAGAAAGGATAATAATCTGAAAAATACTTGTACTCTGTCTAAATTTGTAGTTGCGCAAACTGAACTTTGTGGGGGTCCTATTACCCCCCTGAATTATTTTAAAGTGGAATTAACCCCCCCCCCCCCCTCGAAATGCTATACCCAATTTTTGGAGTAGAAAGTGTAATACACGCGTCAATTTCATTTTTACACGTATATTTTTTATTTAAAATTAATTTTTATTTACTTTCTTCTCCATTCTTTTTTTCTTTATCATTTTTTCACCAAAATCTTGATTCTAAATTCTTAAAATTTGACTTTTATTTAGTTCATATTTTTGTAATAATTTGATGCTATTGTCTTTCACATAACAAATGCTTGCTCAACTTATTTTGAGCAGCGGAATATTTTTACGCAACTGATTAAATTTTATATTAATCAATTGGGTGCACATAATTATGTTTCAGCCTTTTTACACAATTGACCTGCTATAGAAAACTTTTTTGGGTCATCATCTACAGAATCTGCACTAATGGTACAAGGTTCATAAATTGTCACATTCATATATTCTTCCAAAAGAAGTATAGAATTAATGGCTAATCCTAATTTCAAAAATCAAAAATTAGAAATTAAAAGTTAGTGAGAAGAAATTAAAAAATAGTGAGAAGAAGTTTTAAACTGGGGGTGTACAAACCGAATCGTTAAGTCAAACCGAATTGATAAATCAAACCAAACCGAGAAAAAACTTATGGTTTGGTTTGATTGGTTTGGTGTTGGCAAAAAAAAAAATCGATCATTCTTGGTTTGGTTTGATATTAGCAAAAATAAAATCAAACCGAACCCAAACCGAATTGAACTAATACATATATAATTTTAATTTTTTATACGTAAAAAAATACTACTTATAATCTACTTTCTAATTGCTTTTATTATTTTTTTATATTCAGAAAATAGATATATATTCTTGGGCCTTTAATTATAGTATTTTTCATTAATAGTAAATTAATACAAAGCCCAATATTAATATAAAAACCTAAAACTCTTTAATTGCTTCACTTTTTAAATTTTACTTTTCAAGTTTTCAGAGAGTTCTCATTATTTCCTCATCTTACTTTTCTCATTCGTCAAGTTGTGATTTAGGTTTCTCTCTTTTTTTTTTTTTTATGGAATTAAGTTATAATTAATTACTTTATACAGTTAAGTTTTTAATAAGTTGTCTCTAATTCTTCGTTCTTTTGTATGCTCGCATTTTATGTGAAGGAAACTTTCAGACAAGCTACTGTGACTAGTGACTTAGAAATTGAACTACTTGGGTATCCACATAATATTACTTTAAGAGATAGTAGTTTAGACGTTTTAGTAATTTGCCAACTTAATTTTTATTGGAACTACTCTATGACCATTTTTTTTTTATCTTTTTAGTGAAAACATTTAATTTTTTTCTTCAATCACATTATAATTGTAAAAAAAACTGAGAAAACTGAAAAAATCGAAAAACCCTGACTAAAACCGAAATAAAAAACCGATTGTCTATTGATTTGATTTGGTTTATAGATTTAGAAAATCGACATTATTGGTTTGGTTATATTTTAATAAAAAATCGAATTAACCGGACCTATGTACACTCCTATTTTAAATAAACAAAGAAAACCAAAAAAGATATCAGAATTGTTGACGAAAAAATCTTACCTTCAACAATGGAGATCTTACCTTCAACAATTGAGATGAAGTTGGGAGAAGAGTAGAAGAAAGGTTTATATGTAAAATAAAGAAAATTGAGGGGTTATGTGACCAAAAAAAGGGTTTATAACGATTTTTTAACACTCTCACGCGCATTGCGCTCAATGCGCATAAATTACACGCAATGGCCCAAGTGAGCAGATATATACTATTTAAATACAAAAAAAGGTCTATGGGGTAATAGGACCCCCGCAAAGTTCAGTATGCGCAACTACAAATTTAAACAAAGTACATATATTTTTCGGACTATTATCTCTAAAAAGAAAAGAATCAAAATACCCCCACCTACAGATCCTTTTGTTTTTTTCAAAGTCTCCCACCCACCATCTTCTTCTTCATAGCCCCACCCCCATGCCTATTCTTCTTCGAACAATCACGCCCTACACATTATCCTCTTCTACTTCAATATTATTTCATCAACTAAATTATATATATATATATATATATATATATATATATATATATATTATTTTATTTTTTCTTATTTCATTATTGATTTTCACCCAATTTACCACCTTCTTCATACCTTCATCACTTGACCCACCACTATTAATTTTATCAACTACCATCACCACCAATTTCATCTTCTGCACTCTCCAATTGCATCTGCTTCCACCATTAATTTCTTCACAATGACACCACCAATGTTATTATTTAATCCACCACAAATTCACAATTCTTATTATCTAGTTCTCCACTATTTTATAATTAATAATGTTTTTGGTGGATAGAATAGCTATAGAAGAACTATTTGATTATTAATATTTATTAGGAGCTATGAAGCATGATTGGTTTTAACTTATCAAAAAAAAATTGACCACAAAATTTATTTTTTTAACATCTTTACCTAATTTTTGACGGACTGCTGGTGATGGCAGCTGTGTTGGCGGATGGTAAAATTGATGATGACGATTAATTAATGATTTGAATTTGACTATGGTGGTGCCATCAATGGAGATTTTGTGATGGATATAGAAGAAAAGAAAAAGAAAAAACGTTTAAATTTAAAAAATAGTAAAAATAATTAATTTATTATATTTTTTGTGTGATCTAACGAGACGTTGACGTGGCATGTGCTTGTGGAACGCTTAAATGGTATAACGCTTTAGAAGGTGGAAATAAATTAACTTTTATCTAGGTTAGGTGTGTCTTACGTAATTTTAAGTGTGTCTTTGATTTTTCAGATATAGTTTAGAATGATTTTGATATTTTTTCCCATAAGCATATTCACTGTCTTAAATGTATGTAAATCATGAACCAAAAATTACTAAAATGGCACTCAAGGGTGCCTAATGGTTCAAGAAAGTGGGATAAATACCATGAGCTCTTAGGTTCAATTTCTTACAAATACAAACACTAGCTGATTTCTTCCATCCGACCCAGACACCACGAGTATAAAAAAAAAAGACATAAAATCACCATTGCTTATCCCGAATTCGCTAAAAGACACTTTAAGTATGCAGATGTCCTATTACCCCTTAAAATTATAAAGATCATTGTAAATGAACTATTTTGATCGAATTTCAGCTTATGTTTGTGTTCCACAAAAATGACGCGTGTGAATGAGAAAGACAAACTGCAAGAACAAATTAAAAAAATATCACGTGTGAATATTTTTTTCAATTCTTTATAAAACTCATCTTCTCGTTCATCTTCTCCAAATCCCCATTGAAATGCAATTGAAGCTTTATAAAAAAGACGTTGACCTCAACAAAATCAACCCCAAAAGATAAGAAATTTATGATGGTGAATTTTATTGAGGTCATGTTTATTTTTCGATGAAAATAACAAAGTGATAAAAAGATTGAGAGGCATAATCTGTCAGCCACCATTTTTACCGGCGATTTTTTTTTTCTAACGATAAAAAAATGATGAAATTTCAATTGTCACTGAATTATAATAGCGAGAGAAATCATCATTAAAAATGAACGAAAAGTTTAGTGAAATTTCAGAGAAGAAAATTCACACTTAATTATAAAATCACTCACTCCCTTTTCATTTCAAATGAAAGGATTAAAATAAGTTATATGAATTTTAAAATTATTATAAGTATAATAACACAAAATGGTGGAATTAGGATAATAGAGTGAAAGAGGGCTTAGTTTAAAATGGGGGGGGGGGGGGGGGGGGGGGGGGGGGGGGGGGGGGATAGAATGTGTGGAGGTTGACTGAGGGAGAAATTGGAGGAAAAAAGAAAGTGGGAGATAAAAAATAAAAAGAAAAAGAGAATTAATAATTGGTGTAAGGTGGTATTTCTAAAATTTGAGTTTGATCCAAAATGACATAATATCAATTTGAAATGATTTAGGGGTAATAAACTCCAAATTCTAAGTGTTTTCTTTTTTTAAATTCTAAACAATATGTGTTTATGTCTTTTTCTAAAAAAAATAAAAGAAATTACTAGAATGAATCAACTAATTGTATTCCCATAAAAAGAAGGTAACTTACATAAATCCTGAAATGTTTAAGGGTTAGAATATTTTATCTCAACAATTTGTTAAATTACATCATATCCCAGATTTTTAAATTTGTGATACATAATTTTATCCTTGATACATATGCATTTGATACATTTATAATTTAGTGGTTAGTTAAATAAGGAAATAATTAATGTTCAATTATTACGGGGAGTAAAATTAGGTACAAATCGTGAAAATGATACATCTGGTTCCAAATGTATCACAATGATATATACACCTGGTTTCAAATGTATCATAATGATAGATACATGTGGTTCCAGATGTATCACAATGATACATTTCGTAAAATTATTCACTAACCATTGAAAATTCAATCTCACACAAAAATAAATAATTTATATTTGCCAAACATATGTTAAATATATCAAACATTTATAAATAAATTTAAAATATGAATCACTATTACAAAGTATATGTCGCTATCACATTGTTCAATTTCTCCTCTTTTCCTTAGTGAGTACTGACTTAAAAGTTGAAAAAGAATTCAAAATTGATAAAAGAAAAGTTGATAAAAAGATTTAAAAAGAATACAATAAAATTGGTGAAAAACTTGCAGTAAAGGATATAAAAGTTGTATCAATTGATGATAATCTCAGAGAGATTTTAGGGGTTGGAATATTTAGAAAAAAAATCTTTAAAGAAAAATAGATTGCATACATTAATTGTGGAGTAAAATTAGGGTGAGAATTTTATTTATATGTATCAAGAGAAATTTGAGATTTTAAGTAATTGTTTTAAACGTGAGGAATTTTGGATAATAAGGTTTGTGGGTTTGTTTAATTTATGCTAAAAGAAAGGTTTTTTACATTTTCACAAGTAGATCAAATCATAAAACCATAGGGTCTCCAAACGCTTCACACTCCAATAAACCCAAAATCACACACCAAATAGTCTTCTCAAACCTCTTGTTAAATTTCCCATTAATTCACAACAACAACAACATTAGCAACTTTCTTGCTGTTATTATCCATTAATTCACTACCCTACTTGTAATGCAGCATTGCCGACATTAAGTTTTCTGAAGAACTAAGCTACAATGGGCATTATGTGTCATCGCCGGAACAATGTCGCTCCCGGAACTGATCAGTTCAAGTTGTGGTCTTCTTTTTCTCGCGCTTCCTTCCGCCGCATGATCCTCGACGCCGTCCGCTGCGGCGGTGGCGTCCAACGTCATAAACGTCCCGACCAGGTGGGTCCCATCAACCTATGTGAACCCAAAGAAGAAAAACAGATGATGAAGAAGAAACCTGCTGCCGGATCCGACAGGTTGTCTGACCTAATGAGGCTGTCGGAGTCTTCGGAGAACGAGGATGACGTGCTATTGCGCCGAAAGGTGCAAATGCTGGAGGAGTTGAAGAGAGTAGTCAAGCGCTTACAGAGTAGCCATGTCGACGCCGTTTTAGAAGGAGCAAAGGAGGTCCGCCGACTTACCAAGGAGGATTCCCAAGCCAGATCCACATTAGCTTTGCTCGGAGCTATTCCACCCCTCATTGCATTGCTTGATTCAGACGATTCCTTTTCTCACATCGCGGCTCTCTATGCTCTGCTTAACCTTGCAATAGGCAACGATGCGTAAGCTTAATAATTAGATTTGACTTCTTTTATTCTAGCATGGTAGTTGCTAATTTCGTCGTGTTTTACTGAAGGAATAAAGCAGCAATTGTTAAGGCGGGGGTGGTTCACAAGATGCTGATACTCGTAAATGAATTCCCAAATCCCGATGTGGCTGAAGCTGTAGTTGCTAATTTTCTTGGGTTGAGTGCTTTGGACTCCAATAAACCCATAATTGGTTCATCTGGAGCAATTGAATTCCTGTTGACAATTTTGAAGAATGTGGAGGGGACAAACAGTTGTCAAGCTCGACAAGACTCGTTGAAAGCGCTTTACAACCTTTCCATCTCGCCTTTGAATGTTTTCCCCATACTTGAGACTGATCTCATACCATATATCATGAACAAATTGGGAGATATGGGTGTAAGCGAGAGATTTCTGTCCATTCTTTGCAATGTAGTATCAGTAGCAGAGGCCCGGAAGGCAATTAGTAGTGTACCAGATGCCTTCCCCATGTTGATTGATGTTCTGAGTTGGACAGATGCACCAGGTTGCCAAGAGAAAGCATCATATATTTTGATGGTGATGGGTCACAAGTCATATGGTGATAGACAGTCAATGATTGAGGCTGGAGTTGCTTCCGCCCTGCTTGAATTGACCCTTCTAGGCAGCACATTGGCTCAAAAGCGGGCATCGAGAATCTTGGAATGCTTGAGGGTGGACAAAGGAAAGCAAGTTTCCGAAAATTATGTAGGTGGAGGTGGTATGAGCACCATGATATCTGCCCCACAAGCTTCTACAGCATATTCTTCAAGTGTTCAATTGAACGATCGGATGGACGATGATATGATGAGTGAAGAGAAAAAAGCAGTGAAGCAATTAGTCCAGCAGAGCCTGCAGAATAACATGAAGAGGATAGTGAAAAGGGCCAACCTACCCCATGAATTTGTTCCTTCTGATCATTTGAAGACCCTCACAACAAGCTCAACTTCTAAGAGCGTGCCATTTTGAGATTACTGAGTATTTAGCAGCTTGGAATTTTCTATTTAATGTATGGTATTGTCTTGGTTCGTCTCAGATGCTCTTGTAGTTCCGGTAACTATATGGCGATATAGTAGCACTCGTATATTGTAAATTTTAGTATCAGTATAATAGTTTAATCTTCCTTCTTGCTTAGTCTATAAGGAACAACTGCTAAATGGTATGGATCTCTACCTGTTAGGAAGAGAGGCATTAGGCTAATTAGCAATATGAGTGAGTTGACTTGCAGATTTTCTTCCTTTATCCAAGTGCAACCTGCATAATAAGTTCCGTCTTTGTTAAAGAAAGTGCATCTATATTTTGTTAGAAATCCTTTACTATTCTTGGAGCTTCTAACTACTGCTCCTTGTTATATGAGCCCCTCGCAATTTTACCTTATGTTTCACAATGTTGAAGATCATCAATATGCCAGGCAATCCGAATGCAGTCGCGGGGTGCACGGAAGCTTTGCTGCCTGCACTGAAGCCTAAGGGGTAGAAAGAGAAACATCCTCGTCATATTCCTCATGCACGAGCTGCTCCCACAGATACTTGGGAGCGCAGTTACAAGTTGGCTTCAAGCTGTTCGTGTTCCCACTAAAATGTATCTCTGTTAATACAAATTTTCCAATGAATAAACTGTTGTATCCCCACTCCAAATTAAAATCTCGTTTATCATGATCAATTTCTTGTTTGAACTGCCAATGCTTTTGAAAATGAATAAGCGCTTCATGTCAAGAATGCCCAGTCAGATCCAGTTTGGATGGGAACAAAAGTCAGAAAGAAGGCGTTCTTCGGCATTTCATTTTTTCAATAATAACAGTGCTGCACGCTCCACTCTTCTTCTGATACCGACAATGAAAAAGTTCTGTTCTTTGATTATCGAGGGCTCAATAGATAATTTTCACCAACAAAGATTCTTCATTTCGCCAGACTCCATACGGAAGAACAAATAGTCTCTGTAACTAGTTTTTGTCAAGTTCCAGAAACTGGTTTCGAAGAAACAAAAAGTAGTAGACAAGAAATGTAATAAAAACTAGGTGTGTCCAAGTATCTTCAAAGTGTGTCGATCTTATGGGGGCTGTACTTTTTAAACTTGTGTTGGCAAAATAATGTTGGACTAACTTGCTTATTACGATGTGGGGCAACAATCTTGGAGGACCATCTCTTCTAGTATAATTATATTCACTGTATTGTAAGTTTCGTGTTGCAAAAATATCATGTTCCATTCAACAGAGCAAACAAAGAAATTACTAGTTACACACATTAAAGAATGAATGTATTCACCAAAAAAGAACATATAAAAGTTACTGTACGTGACTTCACTAGTAGGTAAAAATAAACCATAGTTTCTCCAAAAGTATCACACTCCAAAATCCAAAATCACACACCATTCTAAAAAGCTAAAGAGATCATCACCCAGAAACATGATCTCAACAATACTTTGCCAAACTAACAATCATTAAGAAGTAGTAGTAGTCGTTGGTGAAAGTTTTCTTGCTGGTGGGAAGAGGGCAACAGCACCTGGACTAGAAAATCTAAATAGATCATCACACCACAAAACATGATCTCAACAAAACTTTGCCAAACTAACAATCATTATGAAGTAGTAGTAGTAGTTGGTGAAAGTTTTCTTGCTGGTGGGAAGAGGGCAACAGCACCTCTATCTGGACTAGAGAACTTTCTGTATATTGCCTTGAGCTTATTTTCCGCAGCACCCAAGTGATAGCTAACCAACTGTTCTGCACATTCCATCAACTCATCTTCTGTGTAGCCAGTATGGTGCTGCAGAGTTTGAGTCCATAGAGGTGGACTTTTGTTGAGTGTGCTACGAGCAGCGTAAACTGACGATGCTGCCAGCATTGATGGACAACATGCTATTGTGGTCTTGTAGTTCATCAGACCAAGTTCAGCAAAGAAGAAAGCCATGTTCTCCATCTACAAAAAGAATGAGTTAATTAGCTAGCTAGCCACTACACCAGAATAATTTATGCCAAAAGATGAACCAAGAATGATTAGTAGTACCTCTTGATCATTAGGCGTTGAAGCTTTAATGTACCTAACCAGAAAAACATATGGTGTTGGAACTGTCAGATACCATTCAAGCTTACCAAGAATTGCTTTCTCCATCTGAAGTATCTGGTCTCTAGCATATGCATTGTCTGATATATGAATGAAATCATTGAGCTGCAAGAGACGAAAAAAGTTCAAATCCTTGTTCCGATTGGCACAACAGAATAATGAACTGCATAATAATAATATACCTCTGGTGCCCAAATCTCTTCATACTTGCAAGCAATTAGCATTGAGCTAATGCCAACCAACTGAAGTTCCCTCCTTGGAACTGTCTTCATCGAGAGGAAACGGTCCAGTATGTTGATTGTAAGGTATAGACTTTCAGGCATTAGCTCAAACTTCCTATGAACTTCTATTAGCCAGTCCACAAGAATGGCTCTCATCTTATGATTCAACTCTGGTTGAAATTCCATGTAGTCATTCACTCGACTTTCGTCCTGGATTAGACACATGTATAGCATATAAGATTCTAATGGTATGGAACACAAACAGAACACACAACTACAAAAAGATGTGTCACCATATGTGTATACCTCAGTGAGCTTGTAGAAGTTGTAGACATCCTCAACGTACTCCACAGCAGCCAAATGATTGTCAGCATCCACAGCATCAATATCGTCAACAACTTCATTCTTTGGTTTATTGGCAAGTCCATAAGCAGCCTGAAAAAGAACACATTTTTCAGAATCTTGATATTGCCGAGAACTACACTATTCATCTAAAGAGGGAAATCATAAATATCCACAAGAAGAACATATTTTTCAGATTCTTGATATTTGCTTAGAACTAAACTATTCATCTACAACAACAATAACATACCCAACGTAATCCCGCACACGCTACAGTATTCATTTATATATATACCTTGCTTCTTGCTGTGAGGATAGAAGTGAGAGTCTTTCCAGTTTTCTTTGTCTTTCTTCTGCTGCTCATCATGGGGCTTTCCTCAATAGTCTTCACTTCCTTATCAGGGCTTGTGACAATAACAGTTTCATGTGCAAGATCTGATGCCTTCTTCTTAACTTGTAACTTTGTAGGACCAACTCTACTGACAACATCTGCAAGTGGTTTCTACAGAAAGAAATACAAAAAGAAAATTAGATACACCATTTCAAGAACCATGAAAAGTTCCATAAAGACACTATTTTCGATGTGTTCAGCAAAATTTTTACCTTGTTTTTCTCTGCTTGTGCGTTTTCTAGCAACTGAGCACAGAAGCTCCTAGTAGCAGGACGAGTAATCTGCGGTTTAGGCTTTCCTTCGACAGCAGGAGCAACTGTCACAAGGTTGCCTATGTCTCCGAGAACACGCCTATTTTTCCCAACGACTTGTCCTTGTCCAATTTTCTGTTTTCCTCCCATGTCTCCTATAGAGATTAGTAGAATTCACATGAGGCAAAATGATAAAGTTCTTGCAACATACATTAGAGATTTCAATCTTCAATTAGTCAATCAATCAGCATCAATGTCAAAAGAAAATAGGCTATATGAAATCGATATTCATCAGATAAAAATCCATAATCATAATCATCCAAGAAAACCAACTTTAATCATTTAATGAGAATTAACAGTTCAGTAAAATGACTTACTTCTCTGTACTAAGTAATTCAAGAATCCCACTGTCAGAACACAAAGAGATATTCAACGGAGAATATCACTCAAAAGTTCTTATAATACAACAAAGAAATCTTGCATGTCTGAATATAAAACAATAATATATCATGCCCCAAAACAATAATCTATCATGTCCATTAACATTCCAATTCTATATATACTATAGGCACACATTAACAATTCTTGAATATCAAAAAAGAAAAAATCAGCCATCAAAAACCCAAAAACAGATATTCAGTACTCAATCAAAAAAAAGGAAAGTACCAATAATCTAGAATATACCCACAGCTCACTCCAATTCCGATATCAAAATTTCAAGAACCCCAGTATAACCACACAGAAAAAGAACATATAACAATTTTTTTCAATCAAGAAAAGGAATTTCACTCAAACATCACTAAAATCACACAAAAAGAAACAATTTTTACGTCTTAATACAAAAAGAAAACCAAGAAAAGAACAATCTTTTTGGCAGGAATAAAAAAAAAGCCGGAATTTCATTCAAATCCCCCTATAAGCACACAAAAAAAGACCATTTTTTTGTCTTAATACGGAAAAAAGCCCAGGAAAAGAGCAATTTTTTCATCATAATACGAAAACCCCACATGAAATTCTGTTAAAAATCACTCGAAAAACAAAGAAAAAAGGGATAAACAAAAATTTCATTCAAACCTCTAGGTAAATTATGAGGAACAACAGCAACAACTTTCTTGTTATTATCCATTTCAGTATCTTCTTCTTCTTGATCTTGTTCTTTGTCTACTTGATTAATATTAATCTGTCCAAAAACTCCACCAAGACTATTCAAAATTGACGAAAGAAAAGAATGGAGACGATGACTATTCCCCACCTCCTCTCCTTCTCCTTCTATATTTTCGGTCGCCACTATTCCTCCTTTCGTCAAGCTTCTTCGCTCTTTGATCGTATCGTTCTTCAATTTGTGAGTTTTTGAAGATTTTTTCACAGATTTTTGAGTTAACAAAGAGAAATTATGGCGAAACTATTTGGGATTTATATTGAGGAAAAAATGGAGAAAGGAGCGTTTTTTTTTTAAAACTTTTTAACGGTCATATTTTTGGCTTTTTGAATAAAGAGCGTCGGATGGGAAGTAATCGGACAGTCAAGATGTGTTCTAGTGAATATAAGGGCTTTTTAAACTAGCCGTTAAGAGTGGTAGTGAAGTGTATGAGAACATCCTGGGATTTTGTTACCGTTTGGTAAAATTATTAGCATTTGGAAAAAGAAAAAAAAGCAATTATTTAGGTTTTAAATTTATTTATATTATAAATAGAGGTGATAAAATTAAGCGATAACTATGTAACTTATCAAATATAGACTCTTAATTACTTTATTTATCTTAAATTTCAATTAATTACAATTCATAGTTCCTCTTGCCTATTAATTATTCTTAAATACAATTCATAGCCTCTCTCATTATTTTTTTCTCTTACTATGATTTTCTTTTCTTTTTTTTCAGTTTTTTTTCTCATTTTTTCTTTTCCTTTTTTTTTGTTTTCTCTTTCTTTTTTCACTTTTTTATTTTGCGTTTTCTTTTTTCATTTTTCTTTTCCTTTTTATTTTTTCTTTTTTTTTTCTTTTTTTGTTTTTCTCTATTTTTTATTACTCTCCTTCTTTTATAAATATTTTTTCTTTTTTGTTTCCTCTCATTTTTTCTCCTTCTTTTTTTTTTTCTTTTCTCCTTCTTTTTATTTGTGCGAACTAGCAAACACAAATACAAGTGTGAACTATAAAATAAAAATATAAATGCAAACTATAACATACAAATACAAGTGTGAATTATAAAATATAAATACAAATGCGAACTATAACATACATACAAGTGTGAACTATTACAAATAAATACAATTCAATTTTTTATACAAATACATATTGTATATGTATTTGTACAATCATTTGTTTCACGTGTTTGTAATTGTATTTGTATCAAGTAATATTTGTTTATTTACATACAAATGATAATTTTGATATACAAATACATATTTTTATATTTTAGAATCAAGAAAATACAATTAATGCATTTACTTGTTTGTATACAAATGATAAATTGTACATAATCATGGTTAAATACAATTTGCAATCAACCTACAAATACAAATACAAAATAATTCTTTAAAAATAAGAAGACATCGACGAAAATAGAATACAAATACAAATATAATCTAAATATATAAACATAATAAAACCACAATACAAATATAATCCAATATAATATATAGTCAATTATAAAATACAAATACAAAACATTCTTTAAAATTCAAGTGCGAATATATAAAATATACATGATGGTGCGAATTAACAAATACAAATACAAGTGCGAACCATAAAATATAAATATAAATACGGACTACAAAATACAAATACAAGCACGAACTTTAAAATACAAATATAAATACAAATATAGTTGTATCAATGAATATAAAAATATAAATAATGGTGTGACTACAAATACGATTAATAATTGTGGTATTTACGTTATCATCCATGATTTGTGCTCCAGTAGTCATATTTTTTGAAAATATAAAAAATATAAAATAGAACAAAAAAAGACAAAGAAAATAACTTCAAAAAAGAAAATAAAAAAAAATCAAAGAAGAAAAGAAAAAAAAGAAAGAAAAATAGAAGTTAGAGATAGAAGAGAGAGAGAAAAATAAAAAGTAAAAAACAAAAAAAATAAAAAAATAAAAAATAGAAAGAAGAAGAAGAAAAAATGAGGAAAACACGAAAAAAGAAAAAATATAAGAAATGAAAAAGAAAAAAATAATACTGTTTTTGGCAAGACTAAGAGCTCATTTGATTGCATTTAATGGATGTGTGAATCTGAATGGTTTAGACTTCAGACCATTAAGTGCATTTATTTTTTATTTTAAGATTTTAGCTCTTAATAGGTCTAAATAGGTCTTAATCATTCAGATCTAGAATCAAGTCTTAATAGTTCTGAAGAGTTATTCTGGTGTTGGATAATATATACCGTCACTCCATTCATAATCATTAGTCACCATCACTAACCACCTCTGCCACCGCCACCATTGTCAACCACCATCCATCACCACCACTGTTACAACCACCATCGACAACAAATATCGCTACCAACCACTATTGTTAACCACTACCACACCTACTACTATTATTTTAATTATATTCACCGCCACTACCTTCGTCAACACCACCACCATCATCAACCACTACTGATTAATCCATACTATTGATCAACATATCTAACAACTAGCACCACCGTTAACTACCATTAATACATCACAACCTCCACACATTCTTCGGTCACTATAACCATTGTCACTAGTAATGCAACTTCTACCATCACTTCAACCGCTACCATCACTAGAATTTTTCTCTACTAACAACCATATCCACCATCACAACTTACAACATTTCCAAGTAGCACCAACATATCGTCAATCATCATGTATTCATTTTTCAGCCATCACAATCAACACCTCCAACTACTAACATCAAGCAACGTCACTTCACAACCACCACCACCACTATCAACCGCCACCATCATAACAATCACTACAATACTAACCATCAAAATTATCACCACCAATATTACTAATCACTAACATCAATCATTGTCACCGCAACCACCATTATAAATCATCTCCATTATCACTAACAAACATAAATCTTTTTTTTCAATCAAATAATAATTTTGTTGTATTAAATTACATACTCTTCTGATATATAATTAGTTTTTTATTTGAATTATATTTTTTCTTTTATTATATATGCAATTAATTTTTTTTTACGTATCCAGATGTTGAAAAACAAACAGTCTTAATCTTTCAGTTTCTGATCTAGAGACAACATCTTAATCATTCAGATGTACATTTAGCTTCAGACGTCTGAATCTTAAAGAAAACAAATGCAACCTAAATATGTAGTGTATTGATGTTTTTTTATGAATACAAACCACTGAGTAAAAGTGAATACAATGGCTGTGAATCAAATACAACAACTAAATAAAATAGGTATTGTATTTATATTTTATATGAATACAGACTATTGATAAAATTGAATACAGTGGGTGTAAATTGAATACAACGGCTATAAAAGGTAATTATGTAAAATATGACTATAGAAGGTGAATTTTACAGCAAAGTAAAGCTATTTCTGAAAGGTCCTCTATAATTAAGAGGAGGGGGGAGGGGGATTAGAGGAGTGGGGTGAATAATAGAAATATAATTTTTTTAGGGAGAATACTTACAAAAATACCTGAAGTTTGATCGGATTACCAGTTGCACATACTAAACTTTGCGGGGGTCTTATTACCCCCAGACTTTTTTTTCGTATTTTAATGATATATATCTGCCACTTGGACCATTGCGTGCAAGTCACGCGTATTGAGCGTGTGAAAGTGTTAAAAAAGCGCTATAAACTTTTTTTTTGCCAAACAACCCCTCAATTTTCTAATTTTTAAAAGTTTTCTATTTTTTATTTATTTTTTTCATTCTTTTTCTTCTCTCTTCTCTCTTCTCTCTTGTTTCTTCTTTCTTTCTTTCTTTTTTTCTACAATGGTTGCTCCATTTGTTGAATTGAAATTAAATTCTTGAAGATTCCATTTCAGTTTCCATTCTTGAAGATTAATGAAAGTTTCCATTCAATTGAAATTGAATTCCATTTCAGTTTCTTCATTCCATTCAAATCTGGAATTCTTGAAGATTCCATTCTTGAAATTGAAATTGAAATTCAAATTTTCAGTTTTCAGTATGAACAAATTTGAATAATTCTTGAAGAAAGTTTTCAATTTGGATTTGAAATTTGAGTTGGAATGGACTTGGAATTTGAAACTCAATAGAAGATTCCATTGAGTTGGCGTAATTGAAACTTGGAATGGTTGCTCCATTGTTGAATTGAAATTGAATAATGCAGTACATTTTCGTTGAAGACTCCATTGTTGAAGTCAATTATTTAGGAGTAGTAATTGACTTCTACAATCGAAACTTTTCTGCAATTATTGAAGTCAATTTTTGATTGAAATTATTGTGGAAACAAATTTGTGGAACTGGAAACAAATTTGAAGTTGTGGAACTAATTTGAAACTGGAAACAAATATTCTTGAAGTTGTAGAACATTCTTGAAGTGATAAGAATGGACATTGACTAAATGGAATCATTTGGAATTTGATTTGTAGGAGTAATTTGAGTTGTGGAATCTTTAATATGGTTGTAATGGTGAAAAAATATTGAAAACTGATAAAATGGAGAAGAAACAGTGCGTGTACTGCACTTCCTACCGTAAAAACTGGGTACAATATTTTTGGGGAAAATTAATTCCACTTTAAAAAAGTTTGGGGGGAAATTAATTCCACTTAAAAAAGTATAGATGTGTAATAGGAACCCCGCAAAGTTCAATATGCTCAACTGGTAATCCGATTAAACTTCAGGTATTTTTGTGAGTATTCTCCCTTTTTTTAAAAAAAGGTACTTCATTAATACAATTACTTTCAAAAAATTATATTAGTAATTTAACTTTTTAATTATATCGTGTGTAATTTTTCATATTCTTAAAATATTTCTATGAAATGTATTAAAATGTAAAAGTTCATAATTAAGTATAGAGTTCCACTAAATTAGGAATCTTAGGTTGTTTTGTACAAGAAATAACCTAACTATTTATTCCATATTTGATGTAAGATGTAATTAGTTTAGGACTATTTTATCTCATCATTTAAACTAAAATGATATGAGTACTATCCCATGTGGAAGGTGAGATAAAATAATCCCATGGGAATCCCAAGTCAGGATATCCCTACTTACAATGTACCAAGTGACCCGTAACAATATTGAAAAATAAAATAGCACGAGAGTAATAATGACAGTACTTATAAGAGAAACCAGACAACCCTCACTATCCTAGTCCTAGACCTCTATATTCTCCTATGTAGATTCATGTTCTCGATATGTTGTACGTGTGTCATGTCTTGTCTAATTACCCTCAATATTTCTTTCAACTATTTCTTCCTTTTTGCAAACCCACCATAGTCAACCTCACACACTTCCTCATTGGGATATCTGTATCTCTCATCTTCACTTGTATCAAAACTATTTCAGTCTGTTCTTCCACATTTTGTTCACTCGGGGGACACTTTCACCTTGTACTAAATATCTTCATTACTAATTCTATTTCTTGTAATATACCAACACATTTATCTTTAGCATCCTAATTTCTTCTGTCTGCATCTCTTTTGGACTAGCGAGTTGTAGCATGTCAACTAGTTTAGTTAAGAAATACGTGATGAAATTCAAAATCAAATTTCTTAACTAGTTGTAGCATGTTATTTAGTTAACCTTTTAGAGTTTCTTGTTGTAACTAAATATTTTCATTACCAAGTAAACTTTACAATACAATACTGGCCAGACTGATAACACAGTCTAATGATCAACTACTAATACTAGATCAGACTATTAACAAGGATAATAGTTCAGATCCTCAACCTTTGCTACTGGTTTAGGCTTACATTGAGCTGAATAAACAACTTCTTGACTGACAAGCCTACTGATTCTTGCACTGCTGGTGGTAATCTTCTGAAAACTTCTCACATTTCTCTCTTGTCACAAGTAGTATATGCAGGCTGCTAGCGACATCGTGAACACATGTGAGCCTGCAGATTTCCCCTTAATATGCTGATGTATCCATGCCACTTCATTTTAGAATTGCATTTCACACCTGTGCAGAGTAATCAGAGTCAAAGAACAAGTGACCAACAATCTCTTTTCCATTACCACACAATACACAATTCTGATGAACTGGAATTCCCCATTTGGCAAGCCTGTCCTTGGTATAAAGCTTGTTAAGCAAGGGTAGTCTGAGTATGAATATCCATTTAGGAGAACCATAGTTGTTACACGCCAATCTAGTCCATGCTACCTCTGAAAACACACCAAGTAACTTCCTATATACCTTACTGATGTGAAACTGATCCAGTTTATATATATCCTGCATAGTATAACCAGCGTCAAAGCAGTACTTAGAAGCTTTAAATACCTTTTAGGGTTTAATTTATTAAAAGTGCATAAATTTTTAACATCATAAAGTTTAGTTACCTATAATATATTGCTCGTTTGGTGGGGAAAGAGTTATATATTTATTAATCCTGGGATTAGTTATTTCAGGATTACTTAGAATAACTTATCTCACCATGCATATGGGATAACTTATCCCATCACTATGGTGTAAATGGTGGGATAAGTTATCCCGGTATTGACTAATACCATCAACCAAACATGGGATAAAATGATCTTCATTTTATTCTGGGACTACTTATCCCTTATATCACACCAAACAACCCCTGATTGTGTGAATTTTTAGAACGAAATTTAGCCTGTTTATAGCGTGTTATTGCTTTTTCTTTTCAAGCCATCGTCTCAAGCTTTCTTTTAATCCTCACATGTTTCAATGGCTACAACAACAATATATTCAATATATTTCCACAAAATGAGATCTGGGGAGAGTAGGTGTACGCAATTCATATTACTATCTTAGAGGTGAGATAGAGAGACTTGACGCTTAAATGTTTATCAAAGAATCAGGCAAACTCCAACCCCATCATCAAAATTTAACAAGATCATACAACAAAAATAACATACCAAATGAAATCCCACAAATAAGGGTTAAGGAGAATAAAGTGTACGCAGTTACCTTCAGAAGGTGGAGAGTCTGTTTTCAAAAGATCTACGTGAATTCAAAATTGAACCAGACCCATGTTAATTCCCTCAGCAATTATTTGTACCATTTCATCTTTAATGGTATATAATTCAATTATTATACTTAAAACTACATATTTGTCCACCAGGAATAAAATATTTACAAGCTCATACCCATTACTTTGATGCCCCTCTTAAACAATTATCAGAACGGAGAAGGTTCAAAAATATTCTCCAAGTAATAGAAATGGTTCTAAAATATTCTTATTCCATTTTTGAATTCTAAAATATTCTTCCATCCACCGTAATTAGGCTTTAATTTTGCCCATGGCAACTTATTAATGATTAGAAATTTAATTAATTAAAATCTAATAATTTTCAAAATCTAACTTAATTCCCACTTAAATTATCCACCCATCAACCTAATTTCCTTCAAATTCAACAAAATATCTTCATCATTTTGAAGCAAAAATTTTGGAAGAAAGTAACGGCGAAAAAGTCGATGCTCATCAGTGAAGAAGGAGCAAGCCGTTTGTGTAACTTTTATCTTCATTTTGTGCATATTTCTGTGTTGTATCGGTTTTGACACAGTTTGCAAGAATCAAGTTTGCGATTAATCAAGGATGCGGTTTTGACACAGTTAATCTCCCTGTTTAGCGTAGTGTATGTGTTATTTTTTCACTTTTAGTCACTTCACTCTTATGTCATTTAATCACTGTTTTATCAGAATGATATAGGCATATCTATGCTTTTTTTTTTTTTCAAGTTGATATAGGCACGAGTAAACTAATTTTCCAGATTTATATTAGCTTAGGCTTGTGTGTGATTTTTTCTCTTTTAGTCACTTCACTCTTGGATCACTTAATCACTGTTTTTTTTCAGTTTGGTGCAGTCAATGTTCAATGTTTTGGCTATTTTTTCACTTAGTTTTATAATTGTAAGTTACTATGTTTGCTAATGTCTCCAGTTCATCAGATAGTGTTGCATCAAGCATTTGTTCTGAAAGTTGATTCCTTGTTCAAACTTCCCTAAAAATTGATACGACGTGGCTTTAATGATCATGAAGGTTCGTGACTTTTCTATTATAGTGGATAAAGTTTAGTGACAATACGTGTAGCTCTGAGCTTAGCTTGCACATTAGCTTGTCAAGAGCTTAATGGAAACATCTGGCAAACTCAGTCATGGGCTGGAAACACCTTGTTCCATTTAAAAATCAGTTTGTTGGACAACAACCTACTGGTGGCACACTTATGATGCCAACCTTCCATGCTCCGAGGCTGTACAAAGTCTATTATATACAAATGTGGTGTTAGCTTCCGATACATACCTCTTTAGGATTTTACTTATGCAAACAAGACCATCCTTTATGTGGTTCTCATACGCTTCCATGAGAAGGTTGATAAACTCTTCTTTAGGCATTGTACTTCTGGACTTGAAATAAACAAAGATGTCATTGCTTCCGGTACTGATGTAGAAAAAAATCTTACGCGAAATGCTTTTGTTGATTCAGGACCAAGTGCAGCAGTTAGATTTCTGCACACAGTGACAAATTGATTGATCTGCTGAGGCAAGTTCAGGACATTCTGTTTGGAGAGTGATAGGTAAATACCTAGTTAGACATTGGAGTTATCAAAACTTTCTTTTTACTCTTTTGTTGGAGATGATTATTAGAGCATATTATTTAAGGAATCTGAATAATATTTATGAAAAGTCTTACCAGCTGTAAACCAGTTTCATCAAGGAAACCAGAACCTCCTGACGCAAAATTTACACCTCGGTATATACTCGATGGAAGTTTCAGGTTGCTGTGAAGAAATAGAAAGGGTGTGGGCTACTATTGTGTCCGAAAAGCCTTGCTGCAGTTAGAAAGGGAAAGATCCTCCATTAGCATTGCACATGTAATAGTGAAATGTTTACACTCAAGGGTGTGACCTAGCGGTTAATGAAATGAGTATATCCCATGCGAGACTAGTGTTTAAATGCCCGTTAGAGACCAAAATAACAAGGTGATTTCTTCTCATCTACCTACCTTAGCTGGCAGGTCAGACTTACTTGATACGTGTGCTGTTAGGAGGTAGCACGTACCTGGTGAAATAGTCGAGGTGCGCGCAAGCTTTGCTTGAACACCACTGTATAAATTTTTTTTGTAAGTGATAGTGAATTGACTCTATATGTGACATGCATGTCGAATAAGTAGGAATGCTTGCTCAAAATTTTATTTGGTCATGTTCGTTAGATCTAATGCTAAAACTTCAGCAACACTAACCAAGATGATCAACACTGTTGAGGCCATTACTGAACCCTCCAGTTGGCCTTGATTTGACAAAATCAATGCCATTATGAGGAAAGTTAGTTGTTGCATTGCAGTCAGGGATGTACGAGTTAGTTCCAACATCTGCTGTTGAATCCCCTAGTATGAAAATAGGTGGTTGCATTGGAATTTTGGCATGCAAGTGACAAAATTTTATCATTAAGTTACTATTTTCACTTAGTTTGATCACCGTAAGTTGCTATTTTTCACTTAGTTTGATCACTGCTTTATCAGTTTGATATGTCGGTGTGTTTTCACTTAGTTTAATCATTGTAAATCACTACTTTTTACTTAGTTTGATCAATGTTTTATCAGTTTGATATTTCACTGTTTTGGCTATTTTTCACTTAGTTTTATCATTGTAGGTTACTATTTTTCACTGGAGCTTCAAGGTCAAAGAGAAATGTCAATCAACTAGTTGGATCTAAGCAACTTGTTGCCTCGTCAAGTGCAGTTCCTGATGAAGATTCTGATGAATTTGAACAGGATGACCAATCAATTTTAAAGCCTAAGGCAATATCTGAAGCTAAGACTAGGCTTCAAGCCAAAAAAATGTTGTCAACCAACTGATACTAGGAGGAGAGAAATGAAAATGGAGTTAGTGTGCCTGTTAATTTGCCGTACTCACCAAGAAACTGACTTGGAAAAGCAAAACAACTCCGACTTCTAACCAGTTGACGGTTGAAAAGGAGAAAAAAATGGGCAAACTAAAGACAAGGAGGGGTGGAAAGCAATAGAAAAGAAGTGACTGAATGTATAATCTAGTTTGAATTGTTATGTAATGGCAAAATGAAACTTTATATTTGATTGTTTTTTATGTTAATTAGACTTGAAAGTTGTTGTATCTGGAAAGAAATGACCAATGGTTTGTGTTTTTTGAACAATGCAATTGCATATGAGAATGTCATTGCTTGTGGTTTAAGTGATTTTGGTCTCTCCTGGTGACAGTTTGCTATTGTGAGAATATAGCTTTTCTAAAGTGAGTCATATAGTGTGCTATTATGAAAGTGTTGTCAGACTTTGTGTCACTACTTATAGTGCAAATAAAAAATAATTTTGATTCTCTAACCAACTCATTAGTGACAATAAAAAATAATGAAGCTATGTACTAACCAACAACAACTCATTAGTGCATATTATTTTGCTGCCGAAACAGAAATATTTGCAGATAAAGTGCTAAATAGAACCTGCACAGAGCTGAAAACATTGCTACATGAAGCTAGTCAGTAAATGTAATCATAATTCCTTGCAGTTGATACATTCTCACCACCAGGCTCACCTTACGTCTAACCTTTCTTAGTTATAGCTCAAAATTTTGCAAACGAAAGAGAAGTAATCCGAAAGCAACTTAAGAAAGAACATTATATACTATACTAACTTACCATTTTTCTGGGATTTGAGCTAGAATAGGCTCCAAATCGGCCACAGCCTTGTGTTTTAATGTGTATCTTGCATCGTGATAGCCACTGGCTGCAAAGAAGACCCTGAATAGCTTCACCAGAGTTGTACATATCAATCAATCCAATAGGAGCAAAGTTGATACGGGACAACCCACAAACACAATATAACAAGAGGATAACAACACTAAGAAACAAGCAACACAAGACGAACACAAGATAACAAGAACAACACTAACGATTTTGCAATGAAAGAAAGGACAGATAGTGAGACATACACTATTACAAGAAGTAGGAACTAAAGTGCGTATCAAACACTAGAACCCCTAAGACTTACAATAGTAACATCACACTCTTACGTAGACACAAGAGGGAAATCACTCTCCTCAAGCATCAACGTTTCTAAGCCAAAATGCAACACAAGTGGTTCCATACTATGTGCTATCCTAGTTACGGTTTTCACTCTCTCTCAAGAGATGAAAATGTGTTCTTTCAATCATTCATATTCAACAAAACTAACTAGAAAGACCTAATAAGAGACTATATATAGGCTAGTTTATTACATGATAAAATGACCCTAATGCCCTTAATGAGAGGGGCACCTATGGAGTGTAAGGAGGGGGCACAAAATGACCAAAACACTCTCGGGTGGGCATCAAAGGCAAGCATCCAAGCAACTTTCCACACACGGGATTGCTCTATTGTGGGCTCAAAATGGGTCCCCCATGCGTGTTCCCGTGCCCTCAATGTGACCACAATCGGATTCTTCATGGGTTGGCCTTGCATGATGTCATCGAAAGCTATGATGGCCATTTGGATCGTATCATTTTCCCCTTCTTGAAAAGGATTCGACCTCGAATCCACACCTTGCAAAACCAAAGAAAGGACAAACAAGCATAACATCCTCATGGCATGAGAGTTAGGGTTAGTGCAACAAATAACATCACCATGCCAAGGTGGTACACACTTGAAATATAACCAAGGATCCTTCGTATTAAACATTAGAATTCCATTGAAGAATACACAAAGAAATTGGCTAAGGAAATCAACAAGAGTAAGGAAACCACAATGGACATTACGGCACCACTAGATACAAAAGGTAAGACCACCTTTATCTTAGGGGCCATAAGGCACAATTGCTTCATCACCTCTTCAAAAAACCACATCAAGAGTGGTGCCTCAATTGAAATTAAAGTCCGCAGAAAACATATAGCAATGTCACTCAAACAAGCGGACCAATCAACAAATATCCTACCTCTATATAAAGCAAATCCACAACTATCATGGATGTCATCATAAGCAAAGAGGTAGTATAGAAAGGAATCAAGTGTAAAGACATATACGGATGAAGACAAAGCTTTTAAAAACATACAGACTCTTTCTTTCAAGCAAATAGATAACTTGGCATCCACAAGTTGGGAATCACTCAACTTAAGCACAAGTATATCAAGCAAGGATGCACATTTAGAAGCATTACCCCAAGGAGACAATGACACTTTTGTTCTCGAGTTAATTTTCAAGGAATAATCACCTATTGGGTGTCTTAAATATTCATGTAAATCAAAGTTTTCATCACCTAATCAGTTATTTCTTTCCAAGACTACACATTTCTTACCCTTAAGAGTACTCGCATCTTTCAAGAAAAGATTTCCATCTTTAGGAGAAATGTTGTAACACCATAGTGGGTTAGCAGAGAGGCTATAACCTTCAAGACAAACGATACCTCCAACATCATTCTCACCACTAGGTTCATTAGGAGTGATTATACTATCTTCAAACAAGATATTATACCTAAAGAGAGAGTGATCTATCCCGCGGGTAGATTTGGAACAAGAAAGTTCTTCACTCTCTAAAAGATCATTATCAAGTTTCAAAGATGTTTCAAGCACAAGATTATCCCTATGATCCAAGCAAACATTAGAATCTTTACCATAAGACAAGCTCACGGGTTCACTCCTATCCCTTGGACCAACATTTTCATTTATATGATTTCTATGAGAAAAACTAATAATAAGGCTTTCATCACCCAATATGCTCAAAGAATCATCTCCAATCTCGTAATCGACTATATCAACATCATCACTAACTTGAGCCTCATCAAACATATCATACACATGCTCAAGCAGTGGACTACGTTCATGAGTAAGTTGATTATTACATATACCTTCACTAGTTATCGGCAACTCACATGCCAACTTAAACTCACCTTGGTTTTCACAAGAGTCAACTAGTGTGTGAATACTCTCATTACATAGCAATGGAACCTTATTCAAGTCACAAATGCTAACACTAGATGGACACATATCATTATTACGAGAAAAATCAATTTTGTCATCTATAGGATCAACTAGTGCTTACTTACTTACAATAAGAATTAGATCTTCTTACAACCTAGAAATACTAAGAGTATCACAAAGGGAAGACTTATGAAATCCTCCTTTAGGTAAACCACCAACTACATCCACTTGGCTACTACTAGCCACATCACAACATTCTAAATTTGGAGGAGTGCCGGAGATGACATTTTTACCTTGTAGCTCATATGAGGAGGGCATTTGGTTTCCAACTCCTTTGCATGGCACCCACTCTCTTTCTAGTCTTTCAATGTCACATGTGATAGCTTCAAGACAAGCCAAGTCAGTAGGACTAAATGAAGGAATTGGATTCGGGGAACTAAAAATTTGGCGTAGCCTTTCAAGGTTCCATTTGAATTCTTCAAAAGGGTCCTTGAAAACATTATTATCCATGGTACCTAATAAAAAATAACAATAAAACAACAAAAATACATTAGCTCAAAAAGTATCCTCAGCACATTCTCACACCTTCGGTTAGCTCACACTTGGCTTCACAAGTATTGAAAGTTGGCTTATAATCCTTGAGAAGTAGAGGAATGAGTTCTACTCTTGTCCGGAATAGATTTTCGTTTGAAAAACTCAAACAAATCTTGTTCGAACTTGAGCCAAGAAACTACAATAATTCACAATGACAAAAGCACACAAGAATCGCAAACACGAAATAAATGAACTCAAAACTAACTCACAACCTAGTAAATGATTACTAGTTTGTCAATTAGTATTAGAATCAATAAATGAAACTAAAGGAACAAGAATATGAAACTTAGAATCTGAAAATTTGAGCCTAAGGTCGTTTTTGGAGGGTGATGATGTGGCAGCCTCCTATTGGACGTTAAAATTTGTTGAAAGTTTGAGAAATTTTCTTGTCTTCAATTTATATTGATCCATTTTCAAGTTCGAATGGTGGAAATTGGCTATGGGAGGGAAACACCAAGACTTTGGAGCCTTTTGCAAGTTCTAAAAATGTTTGACTTTCTTGCACCCTTTTGGCTCAACACCTTTTGGAAAGACTTTTGTCTCTTTCCTTTTTTATATGTCTTAATAGGTGACCTTTCCCTCTTTTGGTTAAACACCTTTTAGAGAGCCCTTTGTCTCCTTACTTCTTTTGTATGAGTCTTGGGATATGTTTTCAGGACAAACAAAAAATCACACTCCCTTCCTTCACTTTCTTAGATCAAATAGCCAACTTTGAAGACTTTTTTTCAACCAAACATGAAGGTGGTGAAGAACTCCAAGAACACTCAAGCATCAACAACAACCATTCAAGCTCAAAGTTTAGATGTAGACTCTATTAGTGCTAGTGGAGAAGAACCTAGAACTAGAAACAACCAAAACACACAAAAAAACTCCTAAATCTAGACTGAAAGTTTCAGCCAAGATACACAAACAAGACAACAATTTCTCGGCCAAGGTACAAAAATGGGAATAACTTTTTTTTTTCTGAGATTTTTGACTTTAGACACCTCTTCTAGTGTTAGGAAACAAAGATCTAACACTAGAACACACAAAACACACAAAATTCAAGACCAAAATATCAGCCAAGAGCCAAAAATGGGACAACTTATGTTTTTTTTGGATTTTCAGTTTTCTATACTTTCTTTTTGATTTTTCAAGATAGCAAGCCCAAGATTGATTTCATAGGAACAAAATCAATCCTTTCTCTGATACCAAATGATATGGAAAAACCCATAAACATAAGATAACGAGAGGATAAAAACATTAAGAAACAAGTAACACAAGGCGAACACAAGATAACAAGAACAACACTAACAATTTTGTAATGAAAGAAAGGATAGATAGTGAGACATACACTATTACTAGAAGTAGGAACTAAAGTGTATATCAAACACTAGAACCCCTAAGACTTACAATGGTAACACCACACTCGTACATAGACACAAGAGGGAACTCACTCTCCTCAAGCACCAATGTTTCTAAGCCAAAATGCAACACAAGTGGTTCTACACTATGTGCTACCCTAGTTACGGTTTTCACTCTCTCTCAAGAGATAAAAATATGTTCTTTCAATCATTCATATTCAACAAAACTAACTATAAATACCTAATAAGAGACTATATATAGGCTAGCTTATTACATGATAAAATGACCCTAATGCCCATAATGAGAGGGGCACTTATGGAGTGTAAAAAGGGGGCATAAAATGACCAAAACACCTTTAAGTAGAGGGACAGTTTTGGAGTGTTTGAAATCTCTTCAAGGCTCTAAAGCCTTGGGTTCCATTTTACTCTCGGGTGGGCATCAAAGAAAAGCATCTAAGAAACCTTCCACATATGGGAATTCTTTATTGTGGGCTCAAAATGGGTCCCCCATGCGTGTTCTCGTTCCCTCAATGCGACCATAATTGGATTTGTCATGGGTTGGCCTCGCATGATGTCATCAAAAGCTATGATGGCCATTTGGCTCGTATCAAAAGTGATGAATCTTATAAGCCTGCACATATGATATTCATTTGATATTACAAAGCTCTAAAGCAGAGAATGATCCAAAACCTTAAATATATTGCAGACTGTTACCTTCACTAGAGAGATGGTACATACTTCACATTCAAGCGTACTTAATGAGACTTGGATTTTCCCTTCTTTTGGCAATCTAGAAAGAGAACCTAACAATGACTCAATAAAATAACTAAATGGACAGTTACAAAAATTTTATTTTTCAAAACAGAATAAATTCTGTAGGGATGCAAAAGCTAAAATACTGAAAGTTAGCATAAGATTACCCGAGTCAAATGCATAGATAGCATATACCCAGTCCAAATTTCACCAGCAATATCCACAATAGAGTTAGAGCCAAGAGGGCTGATATGGCCAGTAATGGTTAGAGGTTTAAATGTAGAGTGGAGGATGTTCTCTGGTCTTTCCTTTAAAGAAACCAATCATGCCGGAAAACTTATTTAAATTCCAAATTTTAATAAGATGCATCAGGTCCAAGGTTAATACTCATTAGACATTGCAGTTTTAATATTTTAGCTGTAGGAGCTCCCTCTATCCGAAGAAACTAAGAAGTCCTGTAACCGCTTGTGTGTGCAGGAAATATCCCTTAGAAACTATTGATAAAAACTCGGAAAATCCATCTTAATTTTTCCCATCCATGACTGAGTCTATGAATAAGCAGTCCCGCGTTGGCCGCCCAACACATCTAGCTCTTAGGATGGCCTATTTTCTATTGAAATATAACAAAATGCATCTTAATACTAACCTTGGAATTGATAAAAAATGTAAAGTAACATATAAGACATCTATATAGATAATTCATAATGGCATTCTCATATATTTGCATTATTCAAAAATCACAAGCTTACGTCATTGCAATAGAAGTATTCTGCCATTACATACATTTAAAAACTTGAAGAACTACTACTTTCATCTTCCCTCAAACCCAAAAAAACTCAACCAAAAAAAGCAACTACTTCCCTATTTCTTGCCTCCCCTCTTTGTCTTCAGTTTACCTATTTTTTTTCCTTTTCAACATTCAACTGATTTGAAGTCACGGCTGTGTTGCCTTTGTAAGTCAACTTTTTTGGTGAATATGGTAGATTTGTAGGTATACTCACACCATTTTCATATCCCTTAAAGCCAATCTTCCTAGTACCAGTTGGTCGACGGGGAACCTTTTTAGCTTCAAGCCTAGTCTTAGCTTTAGAATTCTCTTAGGCTGTATAGTTGGCTGCTCATTCACTTTTGATTTGTCTCCATCTGTATCAGAAATTGCACATAAAGGTGCAACATGTATCTTAGGTCCAACAGATTTGTTCTTTGACTTTGAAGCTCCAAAAGATCTTTTTTCATTTATATCTGGGTTTGAACTACCAATAGATAGGCAAGTATGTTGAGTAAATGGATAGTCTGTTGACTTGAAGAAGCAATACAATCAAGAGTAGGCATGACGACACCAGATTCTTGGCTATCTTGGGGTGCCGATAGTGGTACATCTTGGACTGATTGTATTGATCTGTTAAGCTACAAGAGTTGACAAAGTAGTAAGATAGTCGATTGAGTCATGCTAATATTAAACAAGTACAGAAGAACTACTTACCAAAGGACATTTTCTTTGATTGTGGTCTGTTACACCACAATGTCCACATGCTATTTTCAGTCCTTTTCTTGAAGCTGACCATACCCCCTCCCTCTTCCTAGACTCAGCCTTTTCCCTTTTTTCTTTTAAGCTTTGGTCTACCAACCATTTTATTTATTTTTGATGGCTCCATAGCATGAGCAAAATCAACTTTCCAGAATCTAGAACCTCTAATAGGTTGTATCTTATGCATGTACACCAACATGTAAGCTTCTTTTGAATACCACCAATTCACATAGTCTTCTGGTTCTTGTTTATCATCAATGTAAGCTTTGATGGCATGAGGACATGGTATACCTGTCAAGTCCCATGTACTACATGTACACTTCTTTCTACCAAGATGCACCACATGTGTATCTTCGTCCTTAACTACCTCATACCCTTGATCTCCATTAGATTTAACTTCATAACAATGCGTAATCATATAGTAATCATTATACAACTCCATAGCACATGGACTGAATTTTTTTTCCAATTTCTCCCCTCATTTTCAAGTTCTTCCAACCTTACGATAACCTATTTATACAAACAGTGAGACAACAAGCTTAACTAAAAAATGGTACGGCAACCAACTTAATTGACAAAGTCTTGCTAAATTGAAAATAGTATACAAAATTTTTGTCCAAAATTTTCGCTTCAAAATGATGAAGATATTTTGTTGAATTTGAAGGAAATTAGGTTTAGAAAAATGGGTTTGCCACTTCTTCACCGATGAGGTTAACCAGAATACAAACTCGAGTTGTTCACTATGATTTTGGTAGAAACCCTAAAATTGAGATTCAATTTTTGAGAAGATGAAACGGAATGTCTAGAATATTTCCCCTATAGTTGTTATGTTTGGGTCGGGTCACTGTATGGGTAATTTAAGTGGGAATTAAGTTGGGTTTTGAAAATAATTAGATTTTAATTAATTAAATTTCTAACCAATAACAAGCTGCCATATGTTAAATTAAAGTCTAATCACATGTCTGTTAAGTGGAAGGGTATTTTTTAGCCTTATAGGTGGATGGAAGGATATTTTAGAGCCCAAAGATGGAAAAAGGGTATTTAGAACCATTTCTAGTACTTGAAGGGTATTTCTGACCCTTTTTCGTTATCAGAATTATCATTTTGTTCCTTTTTATAGAGTGGATGAGATCCTCCTCATTCCTCCATGATACCATTATAATATATTATTGACATCATATTATTGAGGTGCACTTTAGTCCTTCAAATATACTATCATAATATATTTATATATGTATTGATATGATATCATGAAGTTTTCTTCAATCCTTCAATGAGATTGCTTAATTATCTATGATACCATTGCGATATTTCTATATACTGACGTGATATTACTAATGGATGTTTCAACCCTTTAGTAAGACAATTCTCACTCATTCATCATATATACCTAGTATGTCTGTATATATATACTGATATGATATCATTTAGGTCGGCTTCAAAATTTCTTATTGCTTTATAATACCCACGTAGTATATATCATATATTGATGCCTTTAGCTTTAGGTATTTTAGCAATATCTTCTTTAATCACACCTCGGGACAACACAATAGTCCTTTCAAATAGTACTCTGGACTTTTTCAAATCCCTAGGAATTTACAAATTAATCCATCGTTACTGCTAAAAAACTGAGAGAATAATCATATACTAGGGGTATTTTATAAAAACTATACTAGTTCTATAGAGTTTGAAGGCTGGCGATAGTCTGCACGACTATCAAACCTATTAACAAAAAACAACTGCAAGAAGACATATGAACTTGATAGAAACAAACATAATTTACATAATAGGGAGAGAGATACAATAATAACAAACTACTTACATTTCTTAAGATGAAAAGAGGTTTTCCTTTCGGGAGCCCCAAAAATCTTCTTCGCTACGGTGAGAGAGAACTTAGAACTATTTTACACACTTACTTACTCACTCTTTAACAAAAAAACAACTAAGAAATTCTCACTAATATTTTTTCTATTCTTGAGATTAAGCTCTGATTGTTTTCTTCACTCTGTCTCCTTAAGTTTGATGAAAAGGATATTTATAGGCGTCTACGGACTTTAAATTCGAACTTCAAATGTATTTTAGAAACTTTTCATACCGGGTACACTTTGTGGGACTCATCATCACATGGTCCTGTTTTCTTTTTTATTCATATCCGTCCACTTTTCTTCCGCCATAGCATCAGCCTTTTAATTTTTACGTCATTATTTGCTTCTTCTATTTTGTCTTTTTTGCTTACGTTTCTCGGTTGTGTAATGGTTCTGTATCGAAACTCATTCCTGAGTCATCGTCTGCATTTGGGTCTTGAGTCAATTGATCCATAATTGAGTTATAATCATCTTCTATTGTATGATCATTTTCATCGCTGACTTCATTTGATAGGCCTAGTATTGTTTCAGTTTTGGGTCTTGTCGCTTCTCTTGGAAAAATCCTGGATCTTGGCTCTGGCCTTGGATTTTCTATTATTATTTCTTTTGGCGAATTTTGCTAATAATTTTTTGACAGAGTCTACAATCATTTGTTCTATATTTCTTTTACTGCTTTTCTTTCTTCGTAAGTAGAAACATTTTTTATTATTGTCTTGGGTTCTTGCTGATGTTTCTTCTTCTAGTGTTTGAGTACTGATTGTCTTAAAACTAGCTGGGAGAATTCTCCCTCCACTTCTTGGCAAAGTGTCAGCTATTAACGAATTTGATATGTCTTTACCAGTTACCGTTTGAACTGGACTAGCTGTATCATTACCCGGTACAGTAGGCTTTCTGCATTCATTGGACAATGTACACCTATTAACGGATTTGATATGTCTATACCAATTACCGTTTGAACTAGAATAGTTGTATCATTACCCGATACAGTGGGTCTTTCTGCATTCATTGGAGAATACACACCCTTCTTATCTATTTTTGAAGAATATGGAGAGCTCTTTGGGACAATTTGAGTCTCATAAGGTTGTTGAGTTTGTTGTGATAATTCATAATGAAGAATCTTGATATGGTCTTGTAAAATACCTATATGTTCTAACATTTGTCCCTTTTCATTTATAAGGTTTTCATTATCTTATCTTAAAATCTCATTTGCATGATTTAGTCTTTTAAAGGCTCCGATCATGGAAGAACAATGATCGCAGAAAATGATTTTGTCTGTGTCTTTTTTAATATTATATTGGGGGACTTTTTTCATAGCTGGTCTTAGAGCTGGAGTAATATAATAATTTTTCCCTAGATTTTCTCGGGCATAATCTAATGCTTCTGTGAGATCATTGAAGCCTTTATAGAAAAGAGTTGGATAGTCTTTTATAGAGTCCATCACTTCTATCCATGTCTGAAATACTCCTTGTGTGTTTTCTCCTAAGAACAACATAAAATTTAAATCTGTTAGTGCTGTTTTTCTTAGTAAAATAATAACTTAAGGCATTTAGAACTGAAATGAAATAGCCATTATCTCTAGGTGTCTTATTGTAGGAAATCCACAAATTGTCTATCAGGTAGATCTGCTGTTTATCCACCCGCACATCTGGTCTGAGTTTGAAAGTCAGATTGGGTGGTTCATAACTGATGAGATTGTGAGGCTCGAAAATCATCCTTTCTAACTTCGGATGTTCCAACATTGTAAGGGGTCTATAGTACGTGTTGCTCATTAACTTCCTTAAGTAGTCTTTGGAAGATGAGGCTTTAACCTTTCCTTTTCCTTTACCTATATACATACTGAAACAAAAATTGTTAGTTGTCTTCTTTTATTAGCCTACTAAGTTGATCTGCTAAGTTATTGTCCTTTCCTTTAATGTGTTATAGTACAATGTTATAGATTGAAGTGACATCTAAAAAATTCAACCACCTCCTTTTACTACTATTCTTTTCTTTTATTTTCTGATAAAATTTTACTATGGCTTTGCAGTCTATATAATATTTATGGCTTTGCAGTCTGTATAATATTTAGGATTTATTTAGTATATATAGCTTAAAACTATTTAAACCATAGATTACTGCTAAGGTTTCTGCGTCTATAATATTTAGATTGCCTTTTTCTTTATATTTTTCACTTGAATAAGCACAAATCTTTTCGTCCTTTTTCTCACTATATTTAGTATTTTTGCTTTTAATATTGCTCCCTATCCGCGGAGACTTCCATCTGTCTCGACTATGAGATAATCTGTTTCTAATGATAGTGTTAAATCTGGGATATCTTGAATCAGGCGCTTAAGTTGTTGGACCAATTTTATGTCTTCAATAGTAAAAGTCTTTTGTCCTGTTGATCCTATTTTAGAATATAACGTTCCTGCTACCTTTCCTAAATCTTTAATAAAAGATCTAGTATAATTTAATAATCCTAAACTTTTTTGTAAATCCTTAGTTTAATCTAATCTGTCTGGCATTTCTAATACCTTTTTAGCTATATGTGGTTGTAATTTTATTCTTCCATCTCCAACGACTACTCCTAAGAAATTAATACTGCTTTTACATAATTCCATTTTCTTTTTATTTATTATTATTCCATTGTCTATAAATAATTTAAAAACTTGATATAAATTCCCTAAATGTTCTCGCATGTTATTACTAAAAACTAGAATATCATCTACATAAACTAGCACAAATTTTCTATAATCTCCAAAAATACTATCCATTTTCCTTTGAAAAATTAGAGGAGCTGTCTTTAATCCGAACGGCATAACCAGTCACTCAAAATGTCCTTCTAGACATGTAAAAGCTGTTCATTCTTCATGCATTTTGATTTGCCAATACCCGAATTTACAATCAAACTTACTAAATATTTTTCTTCCTTGTATTCTGTATATTAATTATGTCTTGTCTGGTAATTTATACCCATCCATTACAGTATTATCATTTAGTCTTTTGTAATTTATTACCATCTATCTTTTCCTCATACTATTTCGCTATGATTTCTTACTATGAAGGCTGTTGATTTATGTCTTGATTTGGATCTTCTAATCATTCCTAATTCTAATAATTTTTTTATTTGTATTTCAAAATCTTTAAGATCTTCGTTTGTAGCTTCTATAGATACTATTTTTATTGTATATTCTGGATTGATTATTTCTAATTTGCAGGTAATTTGATTGGAGTCCCAATGTTGCAGGGATTTTTCTCTAATTATTTCTAGTTTTTTAGGATTTGTATTATTTTATCTAGGTCTTTTTGATCCTTTATTACTCCTATTTGTTGTATACCTTTCTTAAAATTGTATAATTTTGTATCTATTTCTACTAAAGTGTAATCTTTTTCTATTTCTTCTATTGTTAGTAAATTTTGTAATTCTTCTTACATTGTTATCTTTTTATTATCATTACATGTACAATTTTCTCTCTTATTAGATTCTAATAACATTTCGGGTTGTATCTGATTATCTGACCTTTCTATTGGATTGCCTGAGTCTTCCTCTGGCTTATTTTCAAGAAAATGATATTTAGTCAGTATAGGTTGTGTTTGTACCGGTGAGTGGGTAATATTACTCGCGAAAATAATCCAATTTTTGGTAAATGAACACCCTCCATTATTTTGTATCATAAAGTCTAATCCTAACATCAAATCTGCTCTTATATTTAAGTCTATAACTAGTATTTCATTGCGTTTATACGATGGTTGGTAAAACTTTTCACAAGTATTGATAAAACTTATTCTTGCTCTTGGTATATATTCAGTGTAGGTGTTATGGGTTACATCCATTTGCATGGATTTTTGGGGTTTTGGTAATTTTTAATTAATTTTGTGGTAAAGTTCTACTATTTAATATGCTTTTTGTACATCCTGAATATACTATAGCTAATGTCTCGAACTCATAATCCTGAATTTTTATTATTGCTGAAATTTTAACCGTACTAATGTTATTTTCTTCATTACATACCATTTCTTCAAAGGGTATATTCACTGATTTTTTCTGTTTGCCTTTATCATTTTCTAGAGATGTATTTAACTGTTCTACTTCCAATAATTCTTTTGCTTTAATTAAGATGTATTTATCCCTTATCACTTCTTTTTAACTATAACTTAAGGCATTTAGAAATGAAATGAAATAGCCATTGTCTCTAGGTGTCTTATTGTAGGAAATCCACTAATTATTTATCAAGCAAATTTGCTGTTTATCCACCCGCACATCTGGTCTGAGTTTGAAAGTTAGATTGGATGGTTCATAACTGATGAGATTGTGAGGCCCGAAAATCATCCTTTCTAACTTCGAATGTTCCAACATTGTAAGGGGTCTATAGTGCGTGTTGCTCATTAGCTTCCTTAAGTAGTCTTGGGAAGATGAGGCTTCAACCTTACCTTTTCCTTTACCTTTATACATACTGAAACAAAACTCGTTAGTTTTCTCCCCAAAATATAATATATATATATATATATATATATATATATATATATATATATTATACCCTGTTCATCTCTTTCCCTTCAATTTTAGGTATTTTAGCAATATCTTCTTTAATCACACCTCGGGACAGTACAATAGTCCTTTCAAATAGTACTTTGGACTTTTTTGAATCCCTAGAAATTTACAGATTAATCCATCGTTACTGCTAAAACACTGAGAGAACAACCATATACTAGGAGTATTTTATCAGAACTATACCAGTTTTATAGAGTTTGAAGGTTGGCGGTAGTCTGCACGCCTATCAAACCTATAATATTAACAAAAAACAATTGTAAGAAAACGTATGAACTTGATAGAAACAAAGATAATTTACATAATAGGGAGAGAGATACAATGAGAACAAACTACTCACATGTCTTAAGATGAAGAGAGGTTTTCCTTTCGGGAGCCCCGAAAAACTTCTTCGCTACGGTGAGAGAGAACTTAGAACTATTTTACACACTTACTCACTCTTTTTTTTTAAAAAAAAACCTAAGTGGATTAGTGATAGTACAACAAAGAGCGTTAATAAATTTAGAACAGTTAAGTATTAATAATTGGTCAAAAATTAAATATTTTCTAAATGACTACTTTTATTAATGCATAATTAGCGGAAACTCGTTTGATCAGACGCTAGGACAAAGATTATTTAATAAATTACCAGGAGCGCTAGGAAGAGAAATAGAAGAGAAATGATCCAAAAGAGAAAGAGTAGTACAAAATCCAAATAATAAATGGTCGGTAGGACAAAGATTACAACACGTAATAGAAATATTACAAGAGAAATGTACAAATATACAAATACAAAAATAATTAAATTGAAGTGATACAGATTTTTGTAAAAACGTATATACTACTCAACATTATATCAAGATTATAGGAGGCAAAAACATAAAAAAACGTATAAAAAAGACTATCGCCCTAAGAAGAAATATTACTTAAGCAGATCAAAAGCTAAGAAGCCATACCTAGATAAAAACAAACATGTAATAAAGTATAATACAAGCAGAACCTATAAAAATAAATTAGAATGTTTTACTTGCAGAAGTATAGAACATCTAGCAAATACTTGCCAAAAAGAAACAACATTAGATCTAGGAATGCATAATTAATAGATGAGTTAAATGAAAACTTGATAAATGTAGATGAATATATGTCAGACAACAAAAGTATATACTCTATCAGGAGTATGGAAGTATTCGAAGAGGAAAGAGACAAAAATAATTCCTCAGATTCTGCTGAAGACAAATTTATAAATAAAATAGGATTGACTATCATGATTTAGTCAATTTAATAGAAGAATGTGAACATGAATTTGAACAAGGAAAAGGACTAGATAGTAACTAGTGCTCATTCTGTAACTGGTTTCCAAGTAAAAATAAAAGTGCAAAAAATAGAAAATGTTATAAAGAAGGATGCATAAAATGTATAGAAAAAACCTCAGAAATCCTAGAAATCCAAAGATCAACAAATAATTCAAATAATGTTTACACAAAAGAACCAATAGCTAGAACATCAGACGATAGAATATTAGAATTAGAAGAAAAACTAAAAAGGTTAGAGATAAGAGTATACAACCTTGAAAAACATAAAGAAGTAATTAAAGAAGAAGATTTATTGAAAGTAGAACTGTTAAATACATCTCTCGAAAACGATAAAGGCAAACAGAAAAAATCAATGAATATACCCTTTGAAAGAATGATATGTAATGAAGAAAAAAACATTAGTACGGTTAAAGTTTTAGCAGGAATAAAAATTTAGGATTATGAGTTCGATACATTAGCTATAGTAGATTCAGGATGTACAAAAAGCATATTAAATAGTAGAACTTTACCACAAAAATTAATTAAAAAATTACCAAAATCCCAAAAATTCATGCAAATGGATGGAACCCATAACACCTACACTGAATATATACTAAGAGCAAGAATAAGTTTTATCAATACTTGTGAAAATTTTTACCAACCATTGTATAAACTCAATGAAATACTAGTTAGAGACTTGAGAAAATTAAAGAAAAGGTGTCTTTTAAGTCTCGAATAAAAGATTGGTGAAATTGACCAACTTAAAGGGTCAAACATCATTAGAAAACTTGATCAAGTTAATTGTGGACTTGATTAATATTTTCAAAAATTTCTAATCTTTTCAAAAATAGAAATCAACCCATACCCCTCTTCAATCCAAATCAACCAGTCTCTCTCTATTCTCTCTCAACAGCTTCTCTCAACTCTCTCCCAACTAATAGTTTTGCAAAATTCTCCCTTTAATCTCCAGCGACTTCAACCTCAGGCAAAAAATAGTTAGTCGAGTTGCTTTTCGACTTTCAACCGTCAATCGACGTGAAGACTTCTCCGACGACAACAATTTTGAGTTCTTCGTTGTCCATTTCCTTTTTTACAGGTAAAAAATTATGAAGAAACAGAGTAATTTGAGCCAACTACTCTTCTAGTATTGAAATATAGATTGAATAAAATCCTAATTTCTGGCATTTCTTCTTTTTGTTGTCGTAATGTTGATTTGAATTTGTTGGTGATTTTTATTCATAGTTGATGTTCTTAGTGTGTGTGTGTGTGTGGTGTATGATTTGTTGTTGTTGCTAGGTTAATTTATTGTTTTTCTTGGTAAAAATAGTGTTGCAACAGATAAAACATATGATGCAATAGATGAAGACATCTAATGCAACATATGAAAATATCTTATGTAGTAGAAGAAAATATCTGATACAACAGATTAAAATCTGATGCAACTATGAAAATCTGATACAACAAATAAAAAATCTAACAGATCATTCATCTGTTGTGACAGACGACTCTTCTATTTGGAAGAAATCTAAACAATATTGATCCAACAGATAACTCATTTTACAACAGATGAGTAATATATTTCAACAATTCAGTGATCTATTTTATTGTCTCCAACAATTTACTCATCTATTGCAATAGGCCGGTTATATGTTGCAACAGATAACATACCTGGTGCGACAGATATGTGATCTGTTTTTACTATCTCCAATGAATTACTCATCCATTTCAATTGGTTGGTTATATGTTGCAACAGATAAACTACCTAGTGCAACAGATTAGAGATCTGTTTTTATTGTTTCCAACTGTTTACTCATCTGTTGCAACAGGTCGGTTATATGTTGCAACAGATATATTCATCCATTTCAATTAGTTGGTTATATGTTGCAACAGATAAACTACCTAGTGCAATAGATTAGAGATCTGTTTTTATTGTTTCCAACTGTTTACTCATCTGTTGTAACAGGTCGGTTATATGTTGCAACAGACAATATACCTGGTGCAACAAATTAGAGATCTATTTTTATTATTTCCAATGATTTACTCATCTGTTGTAACAGGTCAGTTATATATTGCAACAGATAACATACCTGGTGCAATAGATGTGTGGTCTGTTGGAACTATTATTTTACCATTGTGCATGCTAGATTTACTGTTATCCCTTTTTAATGATGCATAAATCAATTATAATCTATTTTATGTTCTTGTTAATTTAAAATAATATGACTCCCAAAAGAAAAAAAATTGAATCAAGTCCAAGTAAAGGAACAAGTGCAGCAGCTCGGCTACATCTATCACTCTATGAGCTTGCTTTACAAGTGTTATCTCAATCAGGAGCGGAAGAAAATGAACACGGGGAGGAAAAATGTGTCAAAAGATATGATCCAAATTCTAATAGCCCTTCTATCTAAGAGTTGGTCAAAACCTTCAGCATTGATCATTATCCTATAAGAATGCAGTGTGTTGTACCACAGATTTAATAGGTGATTTTGTGGTTAAGTCAACTATGGGAAAATCTTTCGACACCTTCAGAAAAATACTTTGAGAATAAAAATTGGATGCTTATTTCAGGGAAATCTACTTTGGGTAATATCTTGATTTTCCAGAGGACAATAATGCTCGTTTTCATATAAAAATGGTATACGATCTTCTCAAACTTAAGTTTATGTATGAAAACAAAGAAAAGATGGATGGGGTGTAGATAAATTACTATGGCATGCCTGTTTGTTTTAGTTGGAAGGAGTTTACCATAGTTACCAAACTAAAATATTATCCTCCTTCTCCTTCTCAAGTTATACCTACTCTGACATTAAAAAAAAGCACCCCGCACACCTAAAAAGGCAAAGACAAGTCGAGTGGTCGTGATGACCTGGTGTTGATTGTTGGTCCAAGCTTCAAAAACAAAAATTTGATACAAGCATTGAAAGGTAAAGGACTCTCAAAGAAGCACAAGCAATCATTATGCTTGGTTTGGTTTGTACATAATATTCTTTGGGCGAGAGACGTCAACAACAACATAAGCGTTGGTTTAATAAAGGTCTCCGAAGATCTTGAGGCATTTAACAGCTATTCTTTGGGTTATGAAAGCTTCAAAATGACTGTCTAATATTTGTTGACTCTGTTAATGCCAAAGAGACTCAACTTATATGGCTTTCCATTGGCCTTCATTGTAAATATTTCTTTTATCATGATATGATTCATCATTTTTTTATTCAATAATGCTTTTGATTTGTTGGCGTTATGTTATAGGGTTGGGCATTTGAAGTCATTTCTTATTTGAGATAACAAGTGAACTACCAGGAAGAAGTTTCCTATCCAAGAATCCTGAGATGGTTGTCGGCCAAAACCGATAGAAATGTAAAATTTCTTGATCTTTTCAACACCCAAGAAAATAGTAAGTCCAATTGTAATCAAGTTTTTGTTTTAATTAATGATTATTTTAAATGATTTCATCATCATTCTAATATATGTACCAATTTATTTTAGATTTTTCATCCGTGGCTTGTTCCGACCAACTGAGAGTTTAAGATGCCATTTTTCTTAATTTACGGTCTGTGTAAACTTTACTGGACCCTAAGTTCGTTGATTGAATAAAAGTGGAATTATTTGGAGCAACAACCATCACAAGATAAATAATTTTGGAGGGTGGGATTGTTGCTGTTGATGATGGTAGTCATAATGGTAGTGGTAGTGGTGCTGCTGTTGTGGGTAATGATGCTTCTCTTACCGTTTTTAAAATAACAAGCCATTATGATTATGATCATACTGGTTGTACAAATTTTTCTCCAGATTTTACCACATCTAGCGAATGTTATGCTTGTAAATGTCAAGACTGCAAGGCGAAACACAATGGAATGATTAATGCTATTAATGCACTAACTGGTTCTGTAAAGGAAATGACATCTAATAAGGGTGTCATTCCATCAAAGAGAATTTCATATCCATACACTCCACTAGAGAACAAGGTGGATAAGAGGAGAAGGAAAGATACTTCCAAGGCATTATCAAGCATTGAAAAAAGCAAAATTACAACTCCTTTATCTTTGTCTTGCGCCGATGTTTAGTGTGCAAGGGCCATAGGAGAGCAACATGAGCCAAAGAAGGTGAATGTACATCACTTGTTCCAACAGATGATACATCTGCTGAAAATTATCAAATAGACATATCCATCTGTTTTAACTATTGTCTAACTTGTTGCATCAAATTCATTATCTGTTGCAATAGATGAGTCTTTGTTGCAACAGATAGGTCATATGTTCAAAATTATTGTACTGCTCTGATTTACTTATTTTGAATTTTTCCTAACAGATGATCTATCTATTACAACAGAAGGCTCATTTATTACAACAGATGGACAATCTGTTGTATATATGTAATTAGCATTAACAATTTTGGCTTTTTGGCCAGATGTCAGAGCAGAAGCCACTGCTGAAGTGCATAATATCACAATTGATAATCCATCAACTACTTCTAAAGAAGAAAAAAAAGTGGAGCTTGTCAGTTCGTGAGAACTTAAGAATTACCCATTTGAAGGGTTCAACATCTCGGACGAGGCTCTAATAAAACTAACACAGTTGATCAAGGACTATTCAGAATGGATTGCCGATGGGCTGTTAAAGCATCATGCCGGCAGGTACATAAATTAATTATTAAAGATATTGGTTTATACTATTCTTAATGTAAGAACGTGACATTAACACATATAAATCATCATGTAAAAAACAAAATGACGAACACTACAAAGTGAACGAATCAAGTCTTGGTTCTGATATGTTCGACTTTGTTGTTGCACATCTCAGAGTGAAGAATTGGTTCTATTTGATGGCATAACCCCAAACTTACTGGAATGATGAGGTTTAAATGCCATACATATTACTGTTAATTAATACTTTATTTAATTGCATCTGTGTATTAATTTTTTCGTCAAGTAATCCGAAATATTTGATAATATATGCAGAATATCGATGTTATTTTTTACTACCTCCAAAAAAGGTCAAGTTACAAACCCAAGAACAATACAGGTACACGACAAACAATTATTTGTACAAAGATTACATTAATAATTCCTACGATAGGTATTGTCAACAACAACCAAAAGTTTCTCGAAATGAGGAATGCTTAATCAACATCATCAAAGGTTTTAGCATTCCGGCTGGCTTACCCTGGCATTTTGTCAATGAAGTGTACATCGCAATCAATTATAGTGATAAATTCCATTAGGTGTTGGCTGTCATCATTCTAAAAAAGAGGCGCATCCGAGTTTATGACTCGATGTTACGAAGAAGACATTCCGAGCCGTCGTTTGAAATACAAAAGTTGGCCAAAATATTGCCTACTTACCTTGATATGAGTGGATTTTTGGACCAAAAGATTCGTACTGATTGGTCGATGATTGACGCATACCGGGATAAAATCTCTAATCCATTTAATGTACAATATGTTGAAGGAATTGCTCAACAAACCATTGGTAGCCTGTAAGTTTAAGTGTCATGATTTAGTTTCATTTCAGAAATTTCACAATGCTTGAATGAACTGCAAGATATGGATTATATATTTTTTTATAACGCAGGGATTGCAGTCCTTTTGTTGCCGCCAACGCCGAGTATTTGAGAAATGGATTACAAGTACCAAATGATGGACTTGATGCCAGATTACTCCGCAAAAGATATGCTGCTCTTTTATGGAAATACGAAGAAACAAAGCTCAGAAGTTGTATGCAAGTGACATTAAAGATCCACGATGACCAAAGCCAAATTTCATAACACCGGATGAAGAACAACTTGTCCATATTGATTAGATCTTTATAGCTTGACTCTGTCCATGTAATAACCTATCTTCCTTGGTTTAACTTGTTGATTTATTTGTAGAGTACATCATTTGTATCCGTTATGATTTTTTTACATTTCATTTATTTGTTGAGTTATTTCATGTAATTTTCAAAGGCTTCAATTTATTTTATGTTGTCTATGAATATAATTTAATCCTTAGTTTTGAACATGTTAATTGAAATGGAGTACTAGATTTAAATATCGCAACAGATAATACATCTACTGCAACAGACGACATATATTATCAAACAGATTTAGACATATGTTGCAACATGAGATGTAACACATATGTCATCTGCTGGAAATTATATAATAGGTCTTCCTAATTTTTTGATTTGCTCCAATAGATTACCGATTAGTTACAATAGATAGATTATACATTGTAATAGATCGTATACTGTTGCAACAGACAGACTGGGAATATCTGAATAATGCAATAGATGACCAACCTATTATAATAGATAATCAATCTGTCACAATAGGTACTATATCTGTTACCACAAATATAAAATATATTGCATTATAAAAGTTCAACTTGGCCAGACAAAAAATTTATTGCCACTACATGTAAAGTGAATTGGCTTGAAATGAAAAATTGTTATCGTGTTCGTTTCCGTCTTTGTACATATTCTTCTTTATACACAGGCTCCAACCATTTAGTTAGGTCATCTCCTGGAAATTATATAACAGGTCTTCCTACTTTTTTATTTGCTCCAACAGATAACCAATCAGTTGCAACAGATAAATTATATGTTGCAACAGATTGTATATCTGTTGCGATAGACAGATTGGGAACATCTACATAATGCAACAGATGACCAACCTATTCCAATAGATAATCAATCTATCATAACAGGTACTATATCTATTACGACAGATATAAAATCTGTTGCATTATAAAATTCAACTTGTCCAGACATAAAAATTATTGCACTACATATAAAGTGAATTGGCTTGAAATGAAAATTATATTATCATGTTCCTCTTTGTCTTTGTACATATTCTTCTTTATACATAGGCTTCAACTATTTAGTTAGTACCCCATATGCCCATGCCCATTGTATCTTTCCCACAACGGCGTCACATACATCGATCATTTGTATGTCAGTCAGCAAACACTCGATGTATGCAAGCGAGTACAGCCCGCACACTACACTGGTTGTATTTTTTGTGAGTTGGATGTTCTTATTTCGACCTTTAAAATCCCATGATTCCTTCGTCAAGACTTCCACCAGCAAAAGGTCCATCAGCTTACTCTGCGTCAACAACTTGGGCAACAACTTCCAGAGTGGCTGCATGTGGGTTAAAAACATCGTCTCACTAAAGACAAGTAAGTTACAATCATAAACCTTAATCTTTCCCTCGAATAGTAGTATCTCAACAGCGAGAAAATGTGTGACATCGACGTTCATGACTGCAAGGATTCTCTTTGCTTTGGTCCAGCACTTGCCATGTAGATATGAACTCTTCTCTCTAACATATTTAATCGCTTCTTCATCCCATTTGAACGTAGAAACTAACTCATCAAATCTCGGGCCACCGAAATCAGCTAGCTCACGGAGATTAGTGTACCTATCCTTGAAATTATTGTAGAAGTTGAGGTCCATTATCCTATCGATAGAATCATAAGCATCCAGGTACACTAATTGCATACCCCTCGTGAGGCAAAAAATTTCATCAACATACTGTGGTATAAGAAGTCAATTTTTAAATAGGTTGGTAATTATAAAGAACTAAAACACATTGAAAAGAATTTGATGCAGAGGGTTCTCTGAATTAGTTCACAGATTACCCAGCCAACGCAAATTATGCAACAAATATGTATTATGTTGCAATAGAATACCATGCTGTTGTAACAGATTATACATCTGCTGTGTAGATTCTTCTTCATGGAGTAGATTAGAAGGCTAGGTTAGAAAAAGTAAACTTATGTTGTCCTCGTACCACACGCGCATATTTTTCATAATTGTGAAGTCTTTGGCGAAAAATGAATGCATGGTGTACTCTTTTTGAACCTTCATTTTCATGAATTCTTCTAGTTCCTTCTTTTTCTCTTTGGCAAGCGTCTTGAATATGTCCACCTTTTTCGGCGGCCCCTGAACTTCAATAACTCTTGCAGCGGGAGGAGTTGCAAATTTTGCTAATTTCAGAACGGAGAGAATTTGTCTTATTTTTCTTCTCTTTCTCTTATCTGCCACTATAGGAGTGCATGGCTCCCTCACCTCGTTGGATAGTATAACACCCCTACTGGATTTTAACTCCTCGGAAACTTCAGTAATGTCCTATAGATTTTCAAGGAGTTTATCCTCTCTATCCTTTCACACTTTTTATTTGCAATAAGAACATGAGGGTGAGGAGGGATGAGAGGGACCACTATAAGGGTGGGAGGGACCGGTGTAGGGGTGAGATGGAGAAACTGTGTAAGAGGTGTTTTCAAAAGTATTTATTTTTTACTGAGCACCAACATGCTCATAATCACGAATAGCAGCAGAAGCAGCATCAGGATGGCTGCCACCATCATAAACAACTCCCCAGCAACACCTCCAGAAGAAACACCCAGATCGGTTGCAGTTTGAGGTTGGTCGTGAAGAGCTTCAACATTAGGCTGACCTTGCCTAACATCTTTTCTTATGGATGTTGCTATAGCCAATTCCTTCTTTATTAAATCCACCATTTGGTCTTCTTTTGTATCAACAAGACCCAAAGTAAGAAAAAAAGTCATCCCCAGCTTATCAATGGTAGGCACGATCCAAGGATGCACAACCTATAAAAAAGTCAAGAGGCATTTAAATCATATAATAATAATTTGCAGTTAGTTGGGTTACATAGGGCTCGGGTTATATGGATGTTAACATAGCCAACTTATGCATCAGACGATCTAGCTGTCGTAATAGCTGATCTGTATGTCGAAATAGATTGATAATATATTGCATCAGATTACCCATCTGTTGCATAATTCACATAGATGGGTAATATGTTGAGTAGGGCTCAGAGAACTAGAGCAACAAATGGTTAATCAATTGTAAAATATGGATCATCTACCGCAATAGATTACCCATCTGTTGCACTAGTTATAGTTGATGGGTAATTTGTTGCAACATATGACCCATCTGTCACAATAGATGGAACATCTATTTCAATATATTTCTTTGAGGCAAATTATTTTAGTTGAAAGAATACGTACTGCATCATCCAGAGGGTTAAAAAGATCAGCCTCCTTAATATATTTTTTGCTGCTATTTGTTGCAGCCAACCACCTAAGGATCCTTGGATTAGAAACCTTATCCGAGTAATCCTTGAATTGCTTTTGGAGGGGAGGAATGACTTCACATACCCAATCCTAAAAAATGTAAACAGGAAGCAAGCAAAAAAAAAGTCATAATAACTATATTCAATATAAATTAATGAATGAGTAAAAATAGTGATCAATTTTACCATGAAAGCCTAAGGAAAGCCGTATAATGTGGTCGTCTTTGGCTTTAGCTTTTTCAGTAAATATTCGACAGTCAAATAGTAGCTTTCATATCCCTAGGGATAATCATTAAATTTTTCAAAATCAACAGCAAGCACCAATAAATCATCTTCTATGACTTTCCTGATGTCTCTTGCCAATAAAATGGAATGGACAAACCAAACTAAACACAATTTCTCCTTGTAGTGCTTTGGTATATTTTTATTCTCGATATCGGCCATTAAATCCTCCACTCTGTAGCTAGGTCCAACAATGCCCAACAACCCATCTTTTTTTACCTTGCATTTGTTGGACCCTTTGTGGGGTGTTTTCTTGATAAGAGGTTCTTCTGGACGATTGCATCTCAAGCCCGTCACTATGGCAAACTCTTTCAATCCAAAACAAATCGGTATGCCACAGTCGTTGATCCAGACTTCATCCATTTTTTTCCGCCCTTCTTCAAATCTTTATCATACCCCGCATACTTGATCTTGCGCTTGAGAAGGCCATATACCATGATCATTAAGAAACGGAGAGGGCGGGCGTCAGAAAGCTTAAGAAAGTATGCAAAGTAGCTCTTCTTAAAAAATCCATCTATGTTTTCCTTCTTCATAATACTCCTAAGTTCGTTAAATCATTTCCCCAACTGACATTTAAGTATAACATCACGAAATACTGCGTTAGGGCTATCCATCGGCATCGCAATTCAAAACCCGTTGATACTAATAGTTTTGACAAAATCATGCTGGGATTTTGATATTATTTCATGACCCATTGGTGAGAAGGAGTTATCACTTTCCTCAGCTTTATTTTGCCCTGACTGAGATTGCTTTGGAAGTTCCTCCAAATCTATCTGTACTTTAGCCTTATTTGTTGGGTGGTCAGAAGTTGATCCACTTTCAATTTCTTTTCTTTTGGGAGACATCTTTTAACTACAAATAATAGAAAAACAAAAAATATATTGCATTTGATGTCTGCATAATTTTTTTAAAAAGTTAAGATAAATTTCAATAAATTATTCTACGCCACATTACAAAAAAAAACTCCAACGGATAATCCATCAATTGGAACAGATGGGGAGTCTGTTTGAAGACCTATTTAATATCTCCCAACAGATATTCCACCTGTTGCAGCAGATGGACAAATTTTAATAAATTATTGTACGCCATATTACAAAAAAATACTCCAACAGATAACCCATCAGTTGAAACAGATGGGGAATCTGTTTGAAGACCTATTTAATATCTCCCAACAGATCTTCCACCCATTGCAATAGATGGACCACTACCACCACAACCAATGGTTCCACCACCAATGCCACCAAGACCACCACTAATGCAACCAATACCAACACCAAGACCACCGACACTACCACCAAAAAACACAACTACTGACATCACCAACAACAGCTACCAACAACACCACAAACACTATCCAACAATACCACGACAGTCAATAAAACACTGAGAGAAAAACTAGGGTTTTCTCAGGTGCTTTCTACTTTTTAGCTTCAAAACTCAAAATTGTTAACCCATTCTTGAAGATATTATAACTAAAAGTCTTCTTTTTCATCATTAACTAAAAATCCCTATTTTTTAGAATAAAGAACAAATGTAGAACCCTTCTCAAACTCTATTACCTGCACAAACAAAGAAAACAACAGATACAAGCGGGAGTAAAGTTAAAAGTAACAACTATATATGATCATAAATGGGAAGAAAATTGACCTATTTTGAAGGGTTGAGAAATATGTTGAGTAGTTGTTGTTTGTATTGGTGAGAGAGAGAGAGAGAGAGAGAGAAGAGCGAGAACTTTAGATTTGAAATAATTTTTTTTTTGGGCAAATAGATGATTTGTATGGGTTGATTTCTAATTTTGGAAAAGAATGACAAGTTTTTAAATTTTTAATTAGTTTTAAAAAATTTAAAAGATATAGTTTTTAAAATATTAAGTTGATGAGAACTCATTGATAACGCTCAACTTACACGTCAATTTAGCGAAAGGCTATCATCGTCAACATATTTATCCAACTTTGGAGTCGGGGTCGAATCCACAAGGAACAATGTGAGTAGCGATTAAACTAGTTTGAAACTAAAGCTACAAGTTTAATTCAAACAAATGATATGAAAAGATAAAATGAGGGTTTTTGATGATCAACAAATAATTGTTGGTCACTTTAGTTTCAGTGTTTGCAATCAAGAGTTTTTGGAAAACCAGAATGATGTTCACTATGGGTTTTGGTACTTGACAGATGCTAATAGTGATTCAAGATTCTCACGATAGGTAGGAACAACAGATTGTCTTTATCGAAGTTATGCCTAAATGTATCTCGACCTACTTAAGCATTTAATTACCGAATCCTCTCGAACTTAGGGAATTTATATTCACTGACCAGACTTCAACTCAGGTTAATTAACCTTGTTACAACATCAATTATTAAACGGAAGGTTGGTAGCTTTCAAGTCCCTGTCAATAATTCACTTCCTACTATAGTTGATTTCTTATCTCAAGCAAACCAAAGTAGGTGCTATCTATCATTTGAAACTAATAGACAATAATTAAAACCTCAGAATTATCAAGGAGTCCTATTACCTTTAGAATCTTGAACACTTAGCAACTTACCAAGACCTAACCCATAGATCCCATAATTCGGGTTAAAGGGATTTAGCCATGCATAATGTAATAATCGATACAACAAGTTGAATTCATAATTTAAAAGATGAAATTACAACAAGATGAATAGCAACGAGTGTTTCTCAGATTTGATCAAAGTAGAAATCCCAAAGTAATGATTAACATCTCTTTAAAGTAATTGCTTTTTTCAAGCCAAGAAACTAGAGAGAGAAAATAACAAAAATATGTGTCTCAAAACTCAGGTTTGAAACCCTTCAAAAAACCCTAAACAAGGATTTAAATAGTTCACCCTAATTATGGAAACAAAATAATAAAATTCAAAAATTCCTCGGATTAGGCGACGCCATTTATGATAGCCTATCAGGAGGCTGACGACTTATCATAAATATCGTCAGCTTCCTTTATGCTTTTGGTACTTGCTACCAAACACTAACGATAAATGGTGACGCCCTATCAGCTCCTTGACAACCTATCACAAATGTTATCAAGGCTTTTCCTCAGATCTCATGTTCTACCTTAGGCTGACAACAATCTTGATGACTTATCAGCTCCTTGACGTCCTATCACAAAATATCATCACAATTTTCAACTTAGGATAATTATCTATCTATTGCTGATGATGAAGTTGATAGCTTATCAAAGGGATGATGACTTATCACTAATGTCGTCAGCCACACTTTGCCTTTATTTACTTCAGATTTCAGCTTATTTGCTTCCATTCTTGTTGGTTCTCTAGCATCTTAGCTTCTACTGAAAAATCAAACACAAAGTAATGAAAAACAACAAAAGTTGCTTAAGACTTTGCAATCATTCTTAGTTAAAAACCTCAAATGTGTTAGCATTATCTCACACATCACTTATTTCACCTCAGAGTGATCGATTGATAACTCGGGTCGGGATAAACGCAATACCAACACCATGCAATTGTAAAGACGTAATTGGAATTATAGTTGACCCTGTGAACTCATTCATTCATACCTAGTTCTACCTAAATCAATTTAGGTACTATCACTAGCTTAACATTGAGTTGATGAGAACTCATTTCAACTCAGAATGATCGATCGGTGACTCATGTTAGGATGAACGCAATACCACCATGCAATTGCAAAGACTCAATTAGATGTGTAGTTGTCCCTGTTAGCTCATTGATTCATCCATAGTTCTACCTTAATCAATTTAGGTACTATCACTTTCTTAACATTGAGTTATTGATAACTCATTTCAACTCATAGTAATCGATTGATAACTTGGGTCGGGATGAATGCAATACCAATACCTTACAATTACAAGGACTCAGTTGGATTTGTAGTTGACCCTGTGAGCTCATTCATTTATCCCTAGTTCTACCTAAATCAATTTAGATACTATCACTATCTTAACATTGAGTTAATGAGAACTCATTTCAAATTAGAGTGATCGATTGGTGATTTAGGTCAGGATGAACGTAATACCACCACAATGCAATTGCAAAGACTCAATTAGATTTGTAGTTAACCCTGTGAGCTCATTCATTCATCCCTAGTTAGAAAAGATAAACATCTACCCGATATACTTTTCTCCAACATGCGGTCATACAAAAAGCTTTTTTCCTAGCGCATCAGCAACTGCAGCAGCTCCTGTTCCTATTGAAGCTCTATCTGCTGCTGCTGCAAAAGTTCTTGTAGCTGTTCCTGCTAAACCAGCAGCTGCTTCTACGAATCAGCTCTTTGAGTGTAAGGGTTGATTTATTATCGAAAGCATCCCATTGTTCTAAAGTCCAGAGTATTTCCACCTAAATCAATTTAGGTACTATCACCATCTTAATATTGACTTGATGAGAACTCATTTCAACTCAGAGTGATTGATCGATGACTCAGGTCGGGATGAACGCAATACCAACCCCATGCAATTGCAAAGACTTAGTTGGATTTGTAGTTGACCCTGTGAGCTTATTCATTCATCCCTAGTTCCACCTAAATTAATTTAGGTACTATCACTTTCTTAATATTGAGTTGTTGAGAACTTATTTCAACTCAGAGTTGTTGGGATTTTTAAACAAATATTTATATCTGTTATAATAGATGACTGAGCTATTCAGATTTCTAAATAGATATTTATATTTGTTGTAACAGATGGAATATCTATTTGAAAGTCTTTTTTTTCTTTTAATTTTAAAGCAAGCTTCTGTCCGAGTAGATAAAGTAGTAGTTACTACTAAAGGCGGTAAAAAATGTTTCTTGGATAACTCAAAAGTGAGTTCATTGAGCAGTCTTATCTTGTCTTTTCAATGTCACTAATCTTCCTCATAACCCTTAAATTATTAATGAAATTAATGAGTATTAATTAATGAATATTGAAAACCCCCACATCTATGTACATAATACATCTATACAAATTATCTCATCTCTCCTGCTTCAGCTGCAGCCTTAAATTTATTTTATTCAACTCTCATCTTCTTTTTTCTCTCCTCTTTAGGGTTATCACAACCTTTTTTCTCTCTTTTCTCTTCTTTTATCATAAAGATCCTTTCAGATCTAAACCGATCCATATATTTCTTTGACTAAAATTGTTATTTTGATCCTCTCTTTGACATTAAGGTATAGTTTATTATAGCTCTTTTATTCTTTTCTTCTTCTATGCAAGTTATTTACATCTATTTTTTTATTTAATTACTATTTACCCATATCACATTTATTTAAAATTTTAAGGAAATTTTAAGTGTTGAATAAATGAACCGAGAATTTTTATTACAATATGCAAAAAAGTCATTTGTTGGGAGAAGTTTAAAAGCCTTGTTGGCAGTATCATTTTTTTGTATGTATTTTGTTTGTTTCTTTATTGTTGATGCTATTATTGATGTTGTTGGTGGGGTTGGCATTGTTGGAACTTGTGGTGTGGTATTGTTGATGGTGTTAGAACAAAGGATGTTGCTTCTTTGTTGTTGATGATGTTGTTGGAACAAATGTTGTTGTTTCTTTATTGTTGATGTTTTTTATTTATAGTTTATGCTGTTGTTGATGTTGCAACAGATAGAGAAACTGTTGGAATAAATCAAACCCCCAGCAAGGCTGGTTTGATATATTCTAACAGACTCCACATCTATTGCAACAGACTCCACATATGTTGCAACAGACTCCACATCTGATGTAATAGACTCTACATCTGTTGTAGCAGATGAATAATGTTCTTTTTGTAACATTAATTTTTTTCTACTTCTTTTTAGAGATAAGGAACTGAAAGTTGATAAACTTTTGCCCGACCATCATAAGAGGCTGCAGTAAAGATGGGTTGGGAGGAATAAGCTGCATGCAGATGGAACCACTTCATATGTGGGAGGTATGTATTACTGATAATGTTATCATGGAAACACACATAGAGTATACTGATTTTGTGAATGCTATTTTTACTAATTAGTCATAAATCATTCAAATAAGATATCTGTAATTTTACAGTTAAGTTTGTTAGGTCTGAACTGATAAGGCTGAGGGACCATGAATATGGTTCTGATACCCTATTAAGATTTAATGTCGGTTGTTGCTCATGTTTATTTGTCAAACATTGTGAACGGATCTAGTTTTGGTGTCATTGTAAAGAGATTCAATAGCAATTAGAATAAATTTTAGGGTTCATTGGACTTTGAAAAGGCCTTCAAAGCCTAGCACTCCATATAACAATAATGAAAAACCAACATAGTTATTACCCTAGCCAAAATTTATATGTTTGGGGTGCTCGGGGTGATGATTATACGCCAGAAGGTGCGGTAGAAGAATACCCTCGAGGGAAAATGGATGGTTGATGAAAGGCTATATCATCTGAGAGCTAATTGAGGAAGATACATTGGGTAGAAAGTAACTTCTAGCGAATCTGGCTGATTAAATTATCCTAAAACATGAGAAATTTGTATCAAGTGCAAATATGAAAGTGCATATGGTAATGAAAAATCATTTGTTGTTTCTCTCAAAGAAAAATAGTATAGATGGACACTTTTCTAGGGAGCTGCGACTAGGTAGTGTTGTCGGGATTATCACCTAGATAGAAAATAGCAGAAGAGCAAGAAAGTCATCTTAAGGGAATCAAGGGTTGAAATGTTGTACAGCAAGTCTAGAAAACTTCTACCAACAGCAACTGCAGTTAAAGTAAGAAATCTAAGTGAAGGCGGCAATTTTTGTATTTTAAATTGCATCCCATGCCTTCTTATTTGTGGTTCTGATTAGGTCCACTACTGTTGACCTGATTGGAACCATAAACGAGATTGAAAGAAAAATTGAGTTTCATTACTTCCTTAGCAATATGGTTATAATTGATTATGTTTTCTTGCCTTAGCATGCTTTCAACATTCCTTAGAGAAGATCAGAGGCTTGCTGCAGTATGTGAATCCCGATAATTTTAAAGCTTGTATCTGGCTTGTTGATTCTATATTCAAGCTGGTCATTGTCATCTTTAAAGTTGGTAGAGAGTTCCTAATCTCTTGTGAGCTCGATTAGGAACACTACCTTCAAAGTTGTGGCATTCTAGAAACCCTTCAGAACACTTTCTTTATAAGCCTTAAAGGATACATATATGGTCGTTGTGTATGTTTTTACGTCATAATGTGTTGATGCACAGTCAAGATGTGGTCTCAACCATTGAACAACTCACTTTTATCGAGCGTTGCTCAATGCAGCTTGGTCAACCAACCTTCAAGGGATTTTATAAATTAATAAGCAAGGAGTTACATAATATTTTCTCTAAACCGACTCTACAAAGCTTATCAAATGTTATGTAACTCCAGGCTCATTACCCTATCAAAAAACTTTGTCTGAATTGGTGGAAAAATCAAACGAGCTCAATCTCTCAGCCTTTTTGCTAATCGCTCTTCTCCAATTATAGATATCAAGATATCCGCCATGCAAAAGTCTACACCATCGCCAGAAATGCTTGTCAGGGCGCAAGTCTTCAGAAGGCATCAATAGTAATCCCTCAATATCACTTGATATTGAGAGATGCCTAGTCATGCCTTCCCAAAACTTTTCCTATAGTAAGAATTTCTACTGATGACAAGATATTCACCATGCAAAAGTCTATACCGCCAGCAGAAATACTTGCCATAGTGAAAGTCTTCAGAAGGCATGACTAGTAATCTCTTAATACCAAGGAAGTCTTGTACGAAAATCTTCAAAAGAAATTCGAAAATAAGGAAGTTTTCAGCAATGACTACACATAATTACCACCAACACCCTCACCAGATTCACTCCACGTTCAAAAGGAGAGGCAGAAATATTTTTATTGCATTCGCATGTTATTTGTTTAACAAATCAAACAAAGATGATATACAAATGCAAATGAAAATATTTCTGCCTTTCCTTTTGAACAAGGAGTTAATTTGGTAAGGTTTTTCATGCCGTAATTATGTGTAGTCATCTTCAAAAACTTCTTTATTTTTGAATGTCTTCTGAAGACTTTCGTACAAGACTTCCTTGGTATTGATAGATTACTAGTCATGCCTTCTAAAGACTTGTGCCCTCGCAAGCATTTCTGGCGACGATGTAGATTTTTGTATGGCGAATATCTAATCATCTATAATTGGAGAAGAGCGATTAGCAGAAAGGCAGACAGATTGAGCTCGTTTGATTTTTCCACCAACTCGGTTAAAGTTTTTTGATAGGGTAATAAGCCTGGAGTTACGTAATGTTTGATAGGCTTTGTAGAGTCGGTTAAGAACAAACGTTACGTAACTCCTTGATTATTAATTTATCAAATTCCTTGAAGGTTGATTGACCAAATTGCATTGAGAAATGCTCGATTAAAGTGAGTTGTTCAATGGTTGGGACCACATCTTGAGTGTGCATCGACATATTTTGACCTAAAACAAACACAATAACCCTTCATTTATCCTTTAAGGTTTCTGAAAAAAGTGTTCTGAAGGCCTTTTTTAATGCCACAACTTTGAAGGTAGTGTTCCTGATTGAGCTCACAAGAGATCAGGAACTCTATATCAATTTCAAAGATGACAACGACCAGCTTAAATGCAGAATTAGCAAATTGGAGGTAAGCTTGAAAATTATCAGGATTCACATACTATAGCAAGCATTTGATCTTCTCCAAGGAATGTTGAAAGCATGCTAAGGAACACAATCAATTATAACCATATTGCTAAGGAAGTAATGATACTCAATTTTCCTTTCAATCTCATTTGTGGTTCCGATCCGGTCAACAACAATGGACCTAATTGGAACCACAAATAAGAATGCATGGGATGTAATTTAAAATTCAAAAATTGCCTCCTTCGCTTAGTTTCGTTACTTTAACTGCAGTTGCTATTGGCGCAAGTTTTCTAGACTTTCTTGGTTTTCTATTATTTTCTATCTAGGTGATAATCCTGACCACGCTACCTAGTCATAGCTCCCTAGCAAAGTGTCCATCTATATTATTTTTCTTTGAGAGAAATAACAGACGGATTTACATTACCAGATACACTTTCATATTTGCACTTGATTCAGATTTCTCAGGTTTTAAGCTAATTTCATCGGCCATATTTGCTATAAATTCCTTGCTACCTTATGTCTCCTCTACAATTAGCCCTCAGATGATATAGTCTTTCATCAACTCCCCTTTCCCTCACAAGCATTCTCTTTCGGCTCCTTCTGGTGTATAATCATCTTCTCAAACAATCCTTCCATATAAATTTGGGTCGGGGAATTTCTATTGGTTTTTTGTTCTTGTTTGATGCAGTAAAAGGCTTCGAAGGCCTTGTTAGAGGCCAATGCACACTTAAAGTTAAGTCCAATCGCTATTGGATCTCTGAAATGATACTAAATATTAATCTCTTCTCAAAACTTAACACATAAAAACATGAGCAATAACCACCAGTAATACACAACAGGGTGTCTGCACCATCAAACTTAACTGTACAATGTAGGATCTTGTTTGAGTGATCAGTGCCTAACCGGTTAAAAACTGCATTCACAAAAATATTGTACTTTGTGTGTGTTGTCCCGGTGACCTTATCAGTAATACATACTTAACTCCCACACATATGATAGTGGATCCATCTGCACGCACCTTATTCTTCCTAGCCCATCTATGGCTTAAATTGAATAAACAGATGACTAGCTAGTTGCAATATATTCCACATTTGTTTATATTGTCAAATAATTGGAGACATCTGTTACGACAGATGATCAACCTGTTGAAACATATGACTTATCTATTGGAGAAATCAAACAGATATATACATCTATTGTAATAGATTGTCAATATGTTGTAAGTTATCTAACAGAAGGAATATATTTTGCAACAGATTACCCATCCGTTAGATTTATTTTAAAACAATTTTCTTTTCTTTTTGAGATACAATAATTTATAAATAGGTCCCTCCTTACAAATATGGATGATCCAGATTCGTACAAGAAGATTCATATCGAGTCCTTGCAGGAACTTTAAAGGCAGTTTGATGAACTCTAGAGAGATTTGGCTGACTTCGGAGCAAGGCTGAGGAGGGCCTTGCTACTTTCGGATGAAAAATGTTCGATTGATAATAATAATAATAGTAGTAATAATAATTAGATATTTTTTTTATTTTAGCGTATGTATTTTCCTCCTTTTATATATTGGATCTACCCAAGGGATTCAAAAATCTATGTTTCATTTGGTGGTCGATTTTGAATTTTTAATTCTTATTTAGTATTTAATTATCATTCTGTTTATTCCTTATTCTCAACATGTCGACGGTTGGTGGTAGGGATTGAGCAATTTATGTCAATAGAGGTTAATCTGATGCGCTAGATCGATCATATGTTGCACAACCGGTTATTAATAAAAAAGGATTATTCTTGTTATCGAGAGGGTGAAAAAACATGACTTTTCAATTATTTAATATGAAAAATGGTTCGTAAATAAATAATAAGAAAATAAATGATAAACATAATTCATAACCGTAAAAGAACGGTTATTTAATTTTAATAACTGATCGTGACTTTTCACCATTTTTGTTTTTGAATTTATTTTTTAAAATTATTTATTATATAATAAAAATAGTCACAATATTGGATTAATTAACTTATAGGATGATTGTTAGGAAAAAGGTGAAGAGTGGTGACTTTTTATCTAAAATAAAAACACATACATTTAACAGTGTTGCTGATGCATCAAATTTCCCATCTGTTACGACTGATGTATCAGCTGTTAAAAGAAATAAAAAAAGCTATTAAAATAGATTGTCTATTTGTTGCTACAGATGGTATATCTATTGCAACTGATGGTTTATCAGATTCAACAAATATACAATCTGTTGCTAGAAAATAAAAATTATTATTATTTTATTAAAGAAATTGAAAAGGTGTTTTTTAAATATATAAAATAAAAAATTCATCAAATTTGGATTAATGATATGATGATAGTTTTTTTTAAAAGTAGATTATATGTTGCAACAGATATATTATCTGATGCAACAGGTTCTTTATTGTTGCAACAGATGATATATCTGTTGTCACAAATGAGTTATCTGATGAAACCTTTATAGAATTTGTTGTCACAACTCAATAAAAATGGTTCTTGGAAAGAACTAATTAATAATAATAATAATCTGAAAAGTCATGACTTATCACAATATTTCTTAATTTAATTAAGACATTACTTTTCATAGTAATAAAAAATGTAATTAATAAATGGAGGTGAACAGTTAGATTATATGTTGCAATAGATAGATTATCTGATGCAACAGGTTTTATATTTGTTGCAACAGATGATATATATGTTGTCATAGATGAGTTATCTGATGCAACAGATATAGAATAGGTTGTCACAACTCAATAAAAACGATTATTGGAAAGAACTAATTAATAATAATAATCTGAAAAGTCATGACTTATCACAATATTTATTTTCTTAATTTAATCAAAAATGTAATTAATGAATAGAGGTGAACAGTTGCACCTTTTTGCCTCTTATTCAAATTCAATCCTCTATAAATAGGTTCCTCCTTACTCAATTGTTCATCCAACTATACTCTATTTATTTATTGTATCTCGTCTTTCATATTACACCTGCACTTCCACCACTTTCTCTTCCCTGACTAAGGTAAGTGTTTTCCTTGCCAATTTGTAGTTTACGTTGTATTACATTCGGTTATTCTTAAGATCTTTACTTTTGATTTTATGTTTTTTGTCAATTCACATGTGTTCTAGATTATAGATGACCCAGTGTGGAACATTGCTTTTCTGCAAGACGCTGTGAATGAACTTCAGAATTAAGTTCGTGACCTGCAATGGGAACTAGGAGGAGTTATAGCAAGAATGCTTCGCGAGATATACAGGCTGAGAAGGGTCTTGCTACTTCCTGTTGAAGATTGGCCGACTGGCAATAATGATAATAATAATAATTAGGTTATTATTTTTCTTTTAGTCTATTATATGTATTTTTATTTATTTTTGTTTAATAAAAGAATTATGTTTGATCTTTGACATTTTAATCCATATTTAATTTTCATTCTGTCTATTATCTTCTCAACAAACATGTCGACGATTCGACGTAAAAAGGAATAATTTAGATATACCAGTAGCAATACCAAGATCTATCTGTTGGGTTTGTGGCAGGGACTGATGTGTTGTTCAAAATAGATTACTCATATGTTGCAATAGATAAGAAGTCTGTTTCAACAAATGATTAGTTTGTTGCTTAACTTTGACGTTTTAATTCATACTCCCTCTGTCTCAAATTACCCATCCCAAATTGAGATGACACATTGGTTAAGAAAAATAATTAATAACATGTCTAGTTTACCTAAAACCACTGATCAGTTGGTGGGACAGTAGACGTGTTTGAAATAACAATTGTTTGCTATTCAATCGAAATTTCATAAATGATGTTTCCATTTTAATTTGAAGAAAAAGTGATTAATGCAAATGGTAAAACATGGATTTTTTTAAATCTTTTCTTGATTAATGAAAAAGACAAGTAAAATAAGAAATCAAATTAGGAAATTTAGGACCGGTAATTGGACGTAAGGAATAATTTTGAATCCAGTAGCAATAGAAAGAGTTGAAACATATTGGTTATCTGTTGGGTTTGTGGCAGGGGCTGATTTAAGTTGTTTGTTCATGCATTGCAATAGATAATTAGTCTGGTGCAATAGATAAACAGTCTGATACAACAGATAATAAGTCTGATCCAATAGATAAATAGTCTAATACAACAGATAAATCTTCTGATGCAATAGATTACTGATCTAATGCACCAGATGATTGATCTGTTTAAATTATGGGCACTTATATTGGATTCATGATTGGGGTTCTATCCCTTATTGGAAAAACAGCAGTGTAAATACGAATAAAAATCATAATTTTACATACCAAAGTCACCTATGAAGTAATGCCAAAGTGGAAATTGATGTAGTAAAAAAAATTTTATCTAAGAAATTGGTCAGATAGCAGCAGTAGCGTTGTACCAACAACAACAACAACAAATAGTCGACAAGAAGAAGATGAAGATGATAATAAAGTAGAAGATGATGATAATGAAGCAGAAGTTAATGAATAAAGCAGCAGAAACAATGAATAACAAAAATCACTAAGATAGAGAAAACAACAATGGATGAGAAAAGAGAGAAATACGCCTTTTTCCCCTCTGTTTCCTGTTATTTTAGGTAAACATTGTGATCAAAGTGTAAATTCAAAAACTTGTGGGTTATTTTCAAACTTTTGCAAATTTCTTAATCCATAATAAAGTAATTGCCACCTCAACTCAATAATTAAGACTTGTGTCACCCACACCTCATTTTAAAAGTCTTTTATCACCTATAGCCCAAAGCCCTTATAGACTTAAATATAAGAGTAGATTTCGTGTTAGGATCAGACTTTATGATACAAAATAATGGAGGGTGTTTGTTTACCAAAAAATGGGTAATTTTTGTGAGTAATATTGCACTGGTACAGACACAACCTATACTGACTAAATATCACTTTCTTGAAAATAAGCCAGAACAAGGCTCAGACAATCCAATAGAAAGGTTAGATAATCAGATACAACCTGAAATATCGCTAGAATGTGATAAGGGAGAAAAGTATACATGTAATGATAATAAAAAGATAACAATGTATGAAGAATTACAAGATTAATTAACAATAGAAGAAATAGAAAAGAATTACACTTTAATAGATATAGATACATAATTATACAATTTTAAAAAAAGGTATACAACAAATAGGAGTAATAAAGGATCAAAAAGACCTAGATAAAATAATACAAATCCTAGACAAACTAGAAATAATTGGAGAAAAACCCCTACAACATTGGGACTCCAATCAAATTACCTTCAAATTAGAAATAATAATTCCAGAATATACTAAAAAAACAACATCTATAGAAGCTACAAACGAAGATCTTAAAGATTTTGAGATACAAATAAAAGAATTAATAGAATTAGGGATAATTAGAAAATCCAAATTAAGACATAGATCATCATCCCTGATAGTAAGAAATCATAGCGAAATAGTACGACAAAAAGCTAGAATGGTAATAAATCACAAAGACTAAATGATAATATTTTAATGGATGGGTATAAATCACTAGACCAAACAGAATTAATAAACAGAATACAAAGAAGGATAATATTTAGTAAGTTTGACTATAAATCCGGGTATTGGCAAATCAAAATGCACGAAGATAGTACAGAATGAACAGCTTTTACATGTCCAGAAGGATATTTTGAGTGGCTGGTTATGCCATTCGGATTAAAGATAGCTCCTTCAATTTTTCAAATGAAAATGGATAGTATTTTTGGAGATTATAAAAATTTTGTACTAGTTTATGTAGATGATATTCTAGTTTTTAGTATTATCATGCGAGAACATTTAGGGCATTTATATCAAGTGTTTAAATTATTTGTAGGCAATATAATAATAATAAGTAGAAAGAAAATGAAATTATGTAAAAGCAGTATTAATTTCTTAGAAGTAGTCATTGGAGATGGAAGAATAAAATTACAACTAAATATAGCTAAAAAGGTATAAGAAATGCCAGACAGATTAGATAAAACTAAGGATATACAAAAATTTTAGGATTATTAAATTATGCTAGATCTTTTATTAAGGATTTAGGAAAGATAGTAGGATCGTTATATTCTAAAACATAATCAAAAGGCCAAAAGACTTTTAATATTGATAACATAAAATTGGTCCAACAACTTAAGTGCATGATTCAAGATATCCCAGATTTAACACTACCATTAGAAACCGATTATCTCATAGTCGAGACAGATGGAAGTCTCTGCAGATGGAGAGCAATATTAAAAGCAAAACCTAATAAATATAGTGAGAAAAAGGATGAAAACATTTGTGCTTAATCAAGTGGAAAATATAAAGAAAAACGCATTCTAAATAGTATAGATGCAGAAACCTTAGCAGTAATCTATGATTTAAATAGTTTTAAGCTATATATATTAAATAAACCTGAAATATTAGTAAGAACAGACTGCAAAGCCAAAGTAGAATTTTATCAGAAAATAAAAGAAAAGAATAGTAGTAAAAGGAGGTGGTTGAATTTTTTAGATGCCACTTCAATCTATAACATTGTACTAGAACACATTAAAGGAAAGGACAATAACTTAGCCGATCAACTTATTAGACTAATAAAATAAGACAACTAACGAGTTTTATTTCAGTATGTATACAGGTAAAGGAAAAGGTAAGGCTGAAGCCTCATCTTCTCAAGACTACTTGACAAAGCTAATAAGCAACACGCACTATGACCCCTTACAATGTTGGAACATCCCAAGTTAGAAAGAATGATTTTTGGGCCACATAATCTCATCAGTTATGAACCACCCAATTTGACTTTCAAACTCAGACCAGATGTGTGAGTGGATAAACAACAGATCTGCCTGATAGACAATTTGTGAATTTCCTACAATAAGACACTTAGAGAAAATGGCTATTTCATTTCAGTTCTAAATGCCTTAAGTTATTATTTTACTGAGAAAAGCAACACTAACAGATTTATATTTTATGTTGTTCATAAAGGGAAAAACACAGGGAGTATTTCAGACATGGATAGAAGTAATGGACTCTGTAAAAGACTATCTAACTCCTCTCTATAAAGGCTTCAATGATCTCACAGAAGCATTAGATTATGCCCGAGGAAATTTAGAGTCAAATTATTATATTACTCCAACTCTAAGACCAGATATGAAAAAAGTCCCCCAATATAATATTGAAAAAGACGTAGACAAAATCATTTTTTGCGATCATTGTTCTTCCATGACCTAAGCCTTTAAAAAACTAAATCACGCAAATGAGATTTTAAGACAAGATAATGAAAATCTTATAAATGAAAAGGGAAAAATGTTAGAACATATAGGTATTTTACAAGACCATATCAAGATTCATCATTATGAATTATCACAACAGACTCAACAACTTTATGAGACTCAAATTGTCCCAAAGAGTTCTCCATCTTCTTAAAAAATGGATAAGAAGCATGTGCATTCTCTAATGAATGCAGAAAGACCCATTGTATCGGGTAATGATACAGATAGTCTAGTTCAAATAGTAACTGGTAAAGACACATCAAATCCATTAATAGGTGTACATTCTCTAATGAATGCAGAAAGACCTATTGTATTGGGTAATGATACAGCTAGTCCAGTTCAAACGGTAACTGGTAAAGAAACATCAAATCAGTTAATGGCTGACACTTTGCTAAAAAGTGTAGGGAGAATTCTCCCAGCTAGTTTTAAGATAACCAGTACTCAAACACTAGAAGAAGAAACATCAGCAAGAACCCAAGATAAAAATAAAAAAATTTTCTACTTACGAAGAAAGAAAAGCAGCAAAAGAAATATAAAACAAATGATAGCAGACTCTATCAAAAAATTATTAGCAGAACAGCCAAAAGAAATAACAATAGAAAACCAAGGCCACAGCCAACATCCAGGATTTTTCCAAGAAAAGAGACAAGATCTAGAACTGGAACAATACTAGGTCTATCAAATGAAGACAACGACGAAAATGATCCTACAATAGAAGATGATTATAACTCAACTATGGATCAATTTGCTCAATACCCAAATGCAGATGATGACTCAGGAATGAGTTTTAATACAGAAGCATTAAACAACCTAAAAACGTAAGAAGAAAAGACAAAACCAAAGATCCAAGAAATGACGTAAAAATTAAAAGGCTGATGTTAGGATGAAAGACAAGTGGACGGAAATAAATAAAATAGAAAATAGGACCATGTGATGATGGGGCCCACAAAGTGTACCGAGCATGAAAATTTTTTAAAATACATTTGAAGTCTGAATTTGAAGTCAGCCAGATGCCTATAAATATCCTCTTAATCAGACTTAAGGAGACAGAATGAAGAAAGAAATCAGAGCTCAATCTCAAGAATAGAAAAAATATTAGTGAGAATTTCTTAGTTTTTTTTTTCAAAAAAAAAAGAGTGAGTAAGTAAGAGTGTAAAATAGTTCTAAGTTCTCTCTCACCGTAGAAAAGAAGTTCTTCGGGGCTCCCAAAAAAGAAACCTCTCTTCATCTTAAGACATGTGAGTAGCTTGTTCTCATTGTATCTCTCTCCCTATTATGTAAATTTTATTTGTTTCTATCAAGTTCATATGTTTTCTTGCAGTTGTTTTTTGTTAAGATTATAGGTTTGATAGCCGTGCGGACTACCGCCAGCCTTCAAACTCTATAAAATTGGTACAGTTCTTATAAAATACCCCTAGTATATGGTTATTCTCTCAGTGTTTTAGCAGTAACGATGGATTAATCTATAAATTTCTAGGGATTTGAAAAAGTCCAAAGTACTATTTGAAAGGACTATTGTGTTATCCCGGGGTGTAATTAAAGAAGATATTGCTAAAATAACTAATACTGAAGAAAAGAGATAAGCAGGGTATAAAAATATATATATATATATATATATTATATTTTGGGGAGAAAACATACTTTGACTTGAAAACTTCACATGATTAAGAACGAAGGAGGGAGTACTGAGTATATATGTGTGTTACAAGGAATCAAAAGTGATATAGAATACTCAAATTTGCAGTATTTCTTATTGTAGTCTAACTTTTTTTATTAATCTGGAAATAGTTAGTTTATATATATATATATATATATATATATATATACTAGTTTAGGTATATGCACCTCACGTGTGTACCTCACTTTAATGAGTTCAAACGCTACACTAAATAAGGTATTTGTTTAAATAACAAAGATGAATACAATAATTAAATTCAAAGTCTTTTGAATATGTAAAGATGGAGAATTTATTTAATTAAACCTAATCTTTATCTAAAAAAATTCTAAAAGCCGACCGACATTCATCAACCACTTGCAAATACAACAAAGCAATAGGATAATAGAGATATTAAAACAGTATAATTAAACCTAATTTTTACACAAAAAATTTCTCAAAGTCAACCCGTAAACTACAAAATAATACAATAATAGATATTTAAACAATAAAATTAAATTCACTCTTTAAATTAAAAAATTCCTCAAAGCAGAGATATAAAAACAATACAATTAAACCTAATCTTTACCTAAAAAAATTTCTTAGAGCCGACCAACATTTATCTACCACTTGTAAATTACAACAAAATAATACGATAATAGAGATATCAAAATAATACAATTAAACCTAATTTTTGCAAAATCAAAAACTTCTCAAAGCCGATAGACAATCATCTACGACCTGAAAACTACTGCAAAATAATACACTAATAAAAATATCAAAACAATACAATTAATATAACCTTTACCTAAAAGAGAAGAATGTTAGGGAAAAATATTAAATAGACTCAACCAGCAACACAAATTAGATGAATTAAGAATGGATGCAAAGATAAGACGAGTAACTTAAGGACATAAGGATTACGGTAAGCAAAGCAACTTTTAAGCTGGCATAACAATTAATATTGGGTTTAAATTAGTTACTAACATTGGCAACAATATAGGAGTAGAAAACATAAGAAAAAAGGTGAATTGGTGAAAGAAATTGTATCTAAAATTCTGGGAAAGAGACAAAAGCTAAGATAAATCTAGCGACAAAAGCTGAGACAGCAGGAGATAAATTAGTTGGATCTTATTAACATATTTATAGAAGCAGTGAACTCTTTGTCCTAATTTAATTAAAAATGGATTTTGCTTTTTTTGGTTTCAAGTAGAATAGGACTTTTCTCTTGTCCTATTTTACTTTGTTAAGTAGAATAGGACTTTGTTAAATAGAATATGGAGACACTGCAATGAGTAGAATAGGATTTTGTTAAGTAGAATAGATCTTTGTTAAATAGAATATAAACAGGACTTTGTTGTTTGGAATAGGACTTTCTTGATTTGTTTTTTCGAATTTATGTGATTGACATTGAATAAAATAGGACTAAATTTTGTATTTTAAAAGGCAAAAAGACGATTTTGTCTAAAGGAGAGACTTTTAATGAAGAGCAAAAAGTTCAAATGAGATTTATAAGACCCTTCACATTTTTAATATAACTAGTTTAGTGGCACGTGTAACTTTTGATTATTTAAAATTAAACAATTTTGTTTATTGTGAAAGTTTTTAATGAAGTGGAAAAATTTCAAATCAATTCTCAAAGATCCTTCACACGTTAATATAATAATGTAAACATAATATATATTTTATTGTAAAAATATATATATTTTACCACCAGAAGTTTCAAGTGGTTAATGGATCCTCACTTATGCATTTGTTATGCAGTACCTCTATTTCTTGCTGCTAGAGAATAAGAGAGACGCATCGATTTGAACCATATTTGTAGTGGAATTATATTTTTAATTCTTTTATATTTAAAATCTTTTCTTATTTTTTAAAGTTAAAATCTTTAGAAAATCTTTGATTATTTACTTAAATTTTTTACAAATTTGATATTTCTTATACTTTTCTTATTCTAACACTTTCATATTTATTTCTAGATTTTTCAAATCTCTTAAAATGAAAAAGATATTAAGTATCATTAGTTCTGATTATCTCTAATAAAGAAAGGTTTATTGTAATTATTTAATTAATTTCAAACTCTTAAATATTAGAAAAATAGTGAAAAGAGGATTTTATCTAAAGAAGAGACTTGTAATGAAGGACAAAAATCTATAAAAAGCAAAACAACAAGTTAGCTAAGACAGTAATACAGAAGAATTAATTGAACAACTAAAGAAGATAGAAATAACTCCTCAAAAGGAATTAAAAGAAACTAAAGCAAATAAACCAACTTAACCCAAAGCATGGACTTTTCTTCAACATCCACAGACGGATAAGATAGACCAAGATCAAACTTTACCCAGGAAAGATTAAAAACCAGCATATTATTCAAAATCATAAATAGACCAAAAATGACCCCAAGACAAAAGCTAGAAGAGATAGTAGATGTAGACAAAGATATATAGTTTTCTCAATAGAATAAATTAAAATTATTAAGTGCTAAAACTTTGTATAATGAAGGAATGTTTTCACTAGCTCAATTATATAAACATTATAGAGATGAACAATTGAGCGTAATTAGTAAAGATAGCTCCAATATAAATCTAATAAGCTCAGAATCCTTAAAGCAAATTGACAAATCAAATATGAGCCTCATGCACATGGGACTTATAGTTGTAGGTTTAAAAGGTCTAACTAGAAAAAATCTAGGAACTAAAGTATTAGTTACAATATATGATATTAGATGGTCAGACTCAAAAAGATCTATAATAGGAATAACAGAAGTAGACATGTCAACAAATAGAGTACTTTTTTATTGTAGTCCAGACTATATGATAAACTCTTTAGAATTTGAAAAATACATAAAGATAGGAATTCAGACTAAAGGATATGAAGAAATGAATAATGGAAATAATTTACTAGTATGTGTAGGATTTATAGAAAAACTGGCCACTAATTGTAGTATTAAATTTAATTTAAAGTTAGATGATGTAGTAAGTTTAATGGGAAATAAGGGTATTAGATTAATGAAACCCCTAAAGATAAATTCAGAAGACTATGCAGGATTGGAATGGAACTTAGAAAAATTTACAAAGAAAGAGACATTAAAACCAACCAATCATTTAATGTATATAAATAATAAAGGAGAAACTTCAGTGAGATTCACAGAATACCAATACATAAATGAAAGAGAAATTGATGAAGAAATTAAAGATTGTGAGAACACTGATTTTATGAATTTGAAAATAATAGAAGAAGGTTTTGAAATAAATAAGGTTATAATGAAAGTAGAGGTACTTTACGAAATAAATAACAAGAGAATGTTCAAATCTATAGGATGTAAAATAAGAAACCTTAACCTCACCGAAACTAAAGAACATTTTGTAAAATGTGAACTAAGAACTGATAATTATGGTTATACACATAAAAAAGAACAAAAAAGCAAGGACTTAGAGACAATCTATAGTGTAGATGAGATAGCAAGTATAAAAGAATTTATGGAAAGCGTTGCAAGCCCTTTTCAGAGAATAACAGGTATGCAAAGAGTAAATGTAACAACAAAAAATTTACCAGGATATAGGGTATTGAGAATAAACCCTGAAGAACAAATAGAACGAGACATAAAACCAAAGGGAAGAAGAATGCCAATAGAAGAACCTATTAGATTACAAGAAGGTGGTAATAAAGAAAAAAATTTAAATCTGCCAGCCCATCATCCTCAGGCATGTAATCATGTAATAGATATATGGAAGAATGTAGTAGTAGCAGACTACATACAACACATGCAGGGTAATCAAGAACCAAATACAAAAATCATGTATAGATATTTAGAAACTTTTCTAGGAGAAAGCACTAAAGCACTATGGGAAGCATATAAGACAATATTCCCAGAAGATTTCCAGGTATTAGTAGAAATGGGAGCAAACCCATTCAGTTTTGTAAATAAAGTACATACTCTACTAATGGGCGAAGATCCCAATAGTGGATTAGTGATATTACAGCAAAGAGCGTTAATAAATTTAGAACAGTTAAGTATTAATAATTGGTCAAAAATTAAATATTTTCTAAATGACTACTTTTATTACTGCACAATTAGTGGAAACTCGTTTGATCAGATGCTAGGACAAAGTTTATTTAATAAATAACCAGGAGCGTTAGGAAGAGAAATAGAAGAGAAATGGTCTAAAAGAGAAGGAGTAGTACAAAATCCAAATAATAAATGGTCAGTAGGACAGAGAATACAACACGTAATGAAAATATTACAAGAGAAATGTACAAATATACAAATACAAAAATAATTAAAAAGAAGCGATACAGATTTCTATAAAAACATATATACTACTCTACATTATATCAAGATTATAGGAAGTAAAAATATAAAAAACCGAATAAAAAAGACTTTCGCCCTAAGAAGAAATATTACTTAAGCAGATCAGAAGCTAAGAAGCCATACCTAGATGAAAAAAACATGTAAGAAAGTATAATACAAGCAGAACCTATAAAAATAAATTAGAATGTTTTACTTGCGGAAGTATAGAACATCTAGGAAATACTTGCCCCAAAAGAAACGGTAATAGATCTAGGAATGCACAATTAATAGAGGATTTAAATGAAAACTTGGTAAATGTAGATGAATATATTCCAGACAATGAAAGTATATACTCTATCAGGAGTATGGAAGTATTCGAAGAGGAAAGAGACAAAAATAATTCCTCAGATTCTGAAGAAGACAAATTTATAAATGAAATAGGATTAGAAAAGATAAATCCAGACTATCATGATTTAGTCAATTTAATAGAAGAATGTGAACATGAATTTGAAAAAGGAAAAAAACTAGATAGTAACTAGTGTTCATTCTGTAACTGGTTTCCAAGTAAAAATAAAAGGGCAAAATGTAGGAAATGTTATAAAGAAGGATGCATAAAATGAATAGAAAAAACCTCAGAAATCCTAAAAATCTAAAGATCAACAAATAATTCAAATAATGTTTACAGAAAAGAACCAATACTTAGAACATCAGATGATAGAATATTAGAATTAGAAGAAAAACTAAAAAGGTTAGAGATAAGTGTATACAACCTCGAAAAACATAAAGAAGTAATTAAAGAAGAAGATTTATTGGAAGTAGAACTGTTAAATACATCTCTTAAAAATGATAAAGGTAAACAAAAAAAATCAATGAATATACCCTTTGAAGGAATGGTATATAATGAAGAAAAGAACATTAGTACAGTTAAAGTTTTAGTAAGAATAAAAATTCAGGATTATGAGTTCGAGACATTAGCTATAGTAGATTTAGGATGTACAAAAAGCATATTAAATAGTAGAACTTTACCACAAAATTAATTAAAAAATTACCAAAATCCCAAAAATCCATACAAATGGATGGAACCCATAACACCTACACTGAATATATACAAAGAGAAAGAATAAGTTTTATCAATACTTGTGAAAAGTTTTACCAACCATCGTATAAACTCAATGACATACTAGTTAGAGACTTGAGAAAATTAAAGAAAAGGTGTCTTTTAAGTCTTGAATAAAGGATTGGAGACATTGACTAACTTAAAGGGTCAAACATTATTAGGAAACTTGATTAAGTTAATTGTGGACTTGATTAATATTTTCAAAACTTTTTAATCTTTTCAAATAGAAATCAACCCACACCCCTCTTCAATCCAAATTAACCAGTCTCTCTCCTCTCTCTCTCGACAGCTTCTCTCAACTCTCTCCCAACCAACAGTTCTACAAAATTCTCCCATCAATCCCCGATGACTTTAACCTTAGGAGAAAAATAGTCGATCGAGTTCCCTTTCGACTTTCAACCATTAATCGATGTGAAGACTTTTCCGGCAACAACAAATTTGAGTTATTTGTCGTCCCATTTCCTTTTTCACAGGTAAAAAATTATAAAGAAACAGAGGAACTTGAGCCAACTACTCTTCTAGTATTGAAATGTGGACTGAATAAAATCCTAATTTTTGGCATTTCTTCTTCTTATTGTTGTAATGTTGATTCAAATTTATTGGTGAGTTTTGTTCACAATTGATGCTCTTAGTGTGTATGTATGTGTGTGGTGTAGATATGTTGTTATTGCTGGGTTGATTTTTGGTTTGTCTTGGTAAAAATAATGTTACAACAGATGAAACATATGATCCAACAGATGAAGACATCTGATGCAACAGATGAAAACATATGATACAGCAGAAGAAAATATTTGATACAACAAATTAAAATCTGATGCAACAGATGAACAATCTAACAGATCATTCATTTGTTGCGACAGACGACTCTTCTATTTGGAAAAAATCTAAACAATATTAATCCAACAGAAAACTCATTTTGCCATAGATGAGTGATATGTTTCAATAGTTCAGTGATCTATTTTATTATCTCCAACGATTTACTCATCTGTTGCAACAAGTCGGTTATATGTTGCAACAGATAACATACCTGGTGCAACAGATGTGTGATCTGTTTTTAATGTTTCCAATATATTACTCATACATTTTAACAGGTTGGTTATATTTTGCAATAGATAAACTACCTGGTGCAACAGATTCGAGATCTGTTTTTATTATTTCCAACGGTTTACTCATCTGTTACAACAGGTTGGTTATATGTTACAACAGACAACATACCTGGTGCAATAGATTAGAGATCTGTTTTTATTATTTCCAATGGTTTAATCATCCATTGCAACAGGTTGATTATATATTGCAACAGATAACATACATGGTGCAACAGATGTGTGGTCTATTGGAACTGTTATTTTACCGTTGTGCATGTTAGATTTACTGTTATTCCTTTATAATGATGCATTAATCAATTATAATCTATTTTATGTTCCTGTTAATTTAAGATAATATGGCTCCCAAAAAAAAAAGAAACCGAATCAAGTCCAAGTAAAGAAACAAGTACAGCAGCTCGGATACATCCACCACTCTATGAGCTTGCTTTATAAGCGTTATCTCAATCAGGAGCAGAAGATAATGAACACAGGTAGGAGAAATATCTCAAAAGAGATGATCCAAATGCTAATACCCCTTCCATCAAAGAGTTGGTCAAAACCTTCAGCATTGATCATTATTCTGTAAGAATGCAGTGCGATGGTGTCATAGATTTAACGGGTGATTTTGTGGTTAAGTCAACCATGGGAAAATATTTCGACGCCTTCAAAAAAATACTTCAAAAATAAAAATTGGATGCTTATTTCAGGGAAAGCTGCTTTGGGCAATATCTTGATTGGCCGGAGCACAACAATGCTCGTTTTCAGATAAAAATAGTATACGATCTTCTCAAGCGTAGGTTTATGTATGAAAATAAAGACAAGATGGATAAGGTGTGGATTAATTATTGTGGCGTGCCTATTTGTTTTGGTTGGAAGGAGTTTGCCATTGTTAACGGACTAAAATGTTATCCTACTCCTCCTTCTCAAGTTATACCTACTCTGACCCAAAAAAGCATCCCGCACATCCAAAAAAGGCAAAGGCAAGTCGAGTGATCATGATAACCTGGTGTCGATTGATGGTCCAAGCTTCAAAAACAAAAATTTGATAGAAGCGTTGAAAGATAAAGGACTCTCAAAGAAGCATAAACAATCATTGTGCTTGTTTTGTCTTGTACATAATATTCTTTAAGTGAGCGACGTTAACAACAACATAAGCGTTGGTTTAATAAAACTATCCGAGGATCTTGAGGCATTAAACAGCTATCCTTGGGGTTATGAAAGCTTCAAAATGACTATTTAATATTTTTTGACTCCGTTAACGACAAAGAGAGTTAACTTATATGGCTTTCCATGGGCATTCATGGTAAATATTTTTTTTATCATAATATGATTCGTCATTTTTTTATTCAATAATGCTTTTGATTTATTAGTGTTATGTTATAGGCTTGGGCATTTGAAGCCATTCCTTATTTGAGACAACAAGTGAACTACCAGAAAGAAGTTTCCTGTCCAAGAATCCTGAGATGGTTGTCGGCCAAAACCGATAGAAATGCAAAATTTCTTGATCATTTCAACCCCCCCAAGGAAGCAGTAAGTCCAATTCTAATCAAGTTTTTATTTTAATTAATGATTATTTTAAATGATTTCATCATCATTCTAATATATGTACCAATTTATTTTAGATTATCCATCTGTGGCTTGTTTGACCAACCGAGAGTTGAAAAATGCCATTTTTTCTTACTTTGCGGTCTGCAAACTTTACCAGACCCTAAGGTCATTGATGGAATAAAAATAGAATTGTTTGGAGAAACAACCATCATAAGAAAAATAATTTTTGAGGGTAGGCTTGTTGCTGTTGACGATGGTAGTCGTAGTGGTAGTGGTAGTGGTGCTGCTGTTGGGGCTAATGATGCTCCTCTTACCATTTTTGAAATAACAAGCTATTATGATTATGATCATACTGGCTGTACAGATTTTTCTCTAGATTTTGCCACATCTAGCGAATGTTCTGCATGCAAATGTCAAGACTGCAAGGCGAAACATGATGGAGTGATTAAAGCTATTAATACACTAACTGCTTCTGTAAAGAAAATGGAATCTAATAGTGGTGTTATTACATCAAAGAAGATTTCATATCCATACACTCCACTAGAGATCAAGGCAGCTAAGAGGAGAAGGAAAGATACTTCTAAGGCATCATCAAGCATAAAAAAATGCAAAATTGCAACGCCTCTGTCTTTTTCTTGCACCGATGTTCAGTATGCAAGGGCCATAGGAGAGTAGCATAAGCCTAAGAAGGTGAATGTATATCACCTATTCCAATAGATGATACATCAGCTAAAAATTATCAAATAGATATATACATCTGTTACAACTTTTGTCTAACATGCTGCATCAGATTCGTTATTTGTTGCAACAGATGAGTCTTATATTACAATAGCTGGTTCATGTGTTTGAAATTATCGTACTGCTCTAATTTACCTATTTGAATTCGTCCCAACAGATGATCCATCTGTTGCAACATAAGGCTCATCTGTTGCAATAGATGGACAATTTGGTGTATATCTGTAATTAACATTGACAATTCTGTCTTTTGAGGTGGATTTCATAGTAGAAGCCACTGTTGAAGAGCATAATATCACAGTTGATAATCCATCAACTACTTCCAAAGAAGAATAAAAAGTGGATCCTGTCAGTTTGGGAGAATGTAAGAATTACCTATTTGAAGGGTTCAACATCTCGAATGAGGATCCAATAAAACAAACATAGTTGATCAATGACTATTCAGAATGGATTACTGATGGTCTGTTAAACCATCATACCGACAGGTACATAAATCAATTTTTATAGATACCGATTTATATTATTCTTGTTGTAAGAACGTGACATTAACACATATAAATCATCATATAGAAAATAAAATGATGAATGCTACAAAGTGAACGAATCGAGTCTTAGTTTTGATATGTTCGACTTTATTGTTGCACATCCTAAAATGAAGAATTAGTTCTATTTGATGTCACAGCCCCAACCTTGCTGGAATGATGAGGTTTAACTGTCATATATATTACTATTAATTAATACTTTATTTAATTGTATCTGCGTATTAATTTTTTTGTCACGCAATCCAAAATGTTTGATAATATGTGCAGCATATCAATGTCATTTTTTACTACTTCCGAAAGAAGGCCAAGTTGCAAACACAAGAACAATACAGATACACGACATGCAATCGTTTGTACAAAGTTTAAATCAATAATGCCTACGATAGGTATTGTCAACAACAGCCGAAAGTTTCCCGAAATAAGGAATGCTTAATCAACATCATCAAAGGTTTTAGCATTTCGGAGGGCTTACCTTGGCATTTGGTCGACGAAGTGTACATCCCAATCAATTGTGGTGATTAATTCCATTGGGTGTTGGCTGTCGTCGTTCTAAAAGAGAGGTACATCTGAGTTTATGACTCGATGTCGTGAAGGAGACATTCTGGGCCATTTTCTGAGATACAAAAGCTGGCTAAAATATTGCCTACTTACCTTGATATGAGTGGATTTTTGGACCAAAAGGTTCGTATTGATTGGTCGATGATTGAAGCATACAGGGATAAAATGGCTAATCTATTTGATGTACAATATGCTGAAAGAATTTCTCAACGAACCATTGGTATCTTGTAAGTTTAAGTGTCATGATTTAGTTTCATTACACAAATTTTACAACGCTTGCATGAACTGCAAATATGGATTATCTATTTTTTTATAACGTAGGGATTACGGTTCTTATGTTGTCGCCTGCGCCGAGTATTTGAGCGATGGATTACAAGTACCAAATGATGGACTTGATGCCGGATTACTCCACAAAAGATATGCCACTCTTTTACGAAAATACGGAGAAGCAAAAGCTCAGAAGCCGTACACAACTGACATTAAAGATCCATAACGACCAAAGCCAAATTCCGTAGCACCGGATGAAGAAAAACTTGTCCATATTGATTAGATATTTATAGCTTGAGTCCGTCAATATAATAACCTATCCTCCTTGGTTTAACTCATTGATTTATTTGTAGAGTAGATCGTTTGTACCCATAATGATTTTTTTTACATTTATTTTATTTGTTGAGTTATTTCATGTGATTTTTGAAGGATACAATTTATTTTATATTGTCTATGAATATAATTTAATCCTTAGTTTTGAACATGTTAATTGAAATGGAGTACTAGATTCAAATATCACAACAGATAATACATCTGCTGCAACAAATGACATATCTTATCAAACAGATTTAGACATATATTGCAACAAGAGATGTAACAAGTAGGTCATCTGCTGGAAATTATGTGATAGGTCTTTCTACATTTTTTATTTGATCAAACAGATTACCGATCAATTGCAACAGGTAGATTATATGTTACAACAGATCGTATATTTGTTACAACAAACAGACTAGGAATATCTGCATAATGCAATAGATGACCAACTTATTCCAATAGATAATCAATCTATTACAACACGTACTATATCTATTATGACAGATATAAAATCTGTTACATTATAAAAGTTTAACTTGGCAGGACAAAAAAATTATTGCCACTACATGTAAAGTGAATTGTCTTGAAATGAAAAAATGTTATCGTGTTCGTCTCCGTCTTTGTACATATTCTTCTTTATACACGGTCTCCAACCATTTAATTAGGTCATCTGCTGAAAATTATATAACAGGTCTTTCTACTTTTTTTTTTTGCTCCAACAGATCACTGATTAGTTACAACAGATAGATTATATGTTATAATAGATCGTATATCTGTTGCGACAGACAGACTGGGAACATCTGCATAATGCAACAGATGACCAACCTATTCCAACAGATAATCAATCTGTTATAACAGGTACTATATCTATTACGATAGATATATAATCTGTAGCATTATAAAAATTCAACTGACCAGACATAAAAATTATTGCCACTACAAGTAAAGTGAATTGGCTTGAAATAAAAAAATTTTATCGTGTTCATCTCTGTCTTTGTACATATTTTTCTTTATACACGGGCTCCAACCATTTAGTTAGTACCTCATATACCCAGAATTATTGTATCTTTCTAACAACGGCGTCGGATACACTGGTCATTTGTGTGACGGTCAGCAAACACTCGATGTATGCAAGTTAGTAAGGCCCGCATACTGCACCGGTTGTATTTTTTGGGAGCTAGATGTTCTTATTTCGACCTTTAAAATTCCATGATTCCTTTGTCAAGACTTCAACCAGCAAATGATCCATCAGCTTACTCTATGTTAACAACTTCAAGAGTGGCTGCATGTGGGTTAAAAACGTCTTCTCGTTGAAAACACGTAAGTTGCAATCATAAACCTTAATCTTTCCCTCATATAGTAGTATCTCAATAACGAGAAAATGTGTGACATCCACGTTCATGATTGCAAGGATTCTCTTTGGCTTGCTCCAGCTCTTGCTGTGTAGATATGGCCTCTTCTCTCTAACATATTTAATCACTTCTTCATCCCATTGGAACATAGAAACTAACTCATCAAATCCCGATCCACCAGAAATCTAGCTTATGGAGATTAGCGTAACTATCATTGAAATTATTGTAGAAGTTGAGGTCCATTATACTATCAGCAGCATCATAAGCATCTGAGTACGCTAATTACCTGCCCCTCATAAGGCAGAGAATTTCATCAACATACTGTGGTATAAAAAGATAATTTTTAAATAGGGTTAGTAATTGTAAAGAATAAAAACACAGTGAAAAGAATCTGATGCAGAGGGTTCTCTGAATCAGTTCAAAGATTACCCAGCCAACACAACTTATGCAACAAATGTGTATTATGTTGCAACAAAATACCAAGTTGTTGCAATAAATTACATTTCTGTTGCATAAATTCTTCTTCATGGAGTAGATTAGAAGTCTAGGTTAGCAAAAGTAAACTTACATTGTCCTCGTACCACACGCGCATATTTGTCATATTCGTGAAATCTTTGGCGACAAATGAATGCATGGTGTATTCTTTTTGAACCATCGTCTTCATAAATTCTTCCAGTTCCTTATTCTTCTCTTTGCCAAGCGCCGCGAATATGTCCACCTACTTCGGCAACCCCTGAACTTCAACAACTTTTGAAGCGGGAGGAGTTGCAATTTTTGCTGATTTTAGATCGGAGATAATTTGTCTAATTTTTTGTCTCTTCCTCCTAACTGCCACTGTAGAAGTGCATGACTCCCTCACCTCGTTGGATGGTATGACACCTCTCCTAGATTTCAACTCCTAGGCAGCTTCAGCAATAGCCTCTAGCTTTTTAAAGAGTTTATCCTCTCTATCCTTGCACACTTTATATTTATAATGAGAATATGAGGGTGAGGGGGGGAGAGAGGGACCACTATAAGGGTGGAAGGGACCGGTGTAGGGGTAAGAGGGGGGACCTATGCAAAGGGAGTTTTCAAAAGTATTTATTTTTTGCTGAGTACCAACATGCTCATAATCACGACTGGCAGCAATATCAGGATGGCTGCCACCATCACAAACATCTCCACCAGCAATACCCCAGAAGAAGCACCCGGATCTATTGCAGTTTGAGGTTGGTCGTGAAGAGCTTCAATATTAGGTTGGCGTTGCCTAACTGCTCTTCTTATGGATGTTGATTCAGCCAATTTCTTTTTTATTAACTCCACTGTTGGGTCTTCTTTTGTATCAACAACACCTAGAGTAAGAAAAAAAGTCATCCCCAGCTCATCAATGGTAGGCACGATCCAAGGATGCACAACCTATAAAAAAAGACATGAGGCATTTAAATTATATAATAATAATTTACAGTCATTTGGGTTACATGGGTCTCAGGCTATATGAATGTTAACATAACCAACTTATGCAACAGACGATCTAGCTGCCGCAACAGCTGATCTGTATATTAAAACAGATTGATAATATATTACATCAGATTATCCATTTGTTGCATAATTTCCATAGATGGGTAATCTATTGAGTAGGATTCAAAGAAACAGAGCAATAGATGGTTAATCTATTGTGAAATTGTCGATCGCAATAGATTACCCTTCTTCTGCACCAGTTGCAGTTGATGGGTAATCTATTGCAACAGATGACCCATCTTTCGCAACAGATGGAACATCTGTTTTAATATCTTTCTTTAAGGCAAATTATTTTAGTTGAAAGAAGACATACTGCATCATCCAAAGGGTTAAAGAGATCAGCCTCCTTGATATATTTTCTGCTGCTCTTTGTTGCAGCCAACCACCTAAGGATCCTTGGATAAGAAATCTTATATGGGTAATCCTTTAACTGATTTTGGAGGAGGGGGAATGGCTTCACATACCCAAGCTCAAACAAAGTAAAAAGGAAGCAAGCAAAAAACAAAGTCATAATAACTATATTCAATATAAATTAATGAATGATTAAAAATAGTGATCAATTTTACCATGAAAACCCAAGGAAAGCCATATAATGTGGTCGTCTTTGGCTTTAGCTTTTTCAGTAAATATTCGATAGTCAAGTAGTAGCTGTCATATCCCTAGGGATAATCGTTGAATTTCCCAAAATCATCAGCAAGTTCCCACAAATCACTTCTATGAATTTCCTGACATCTCTTGCTATTAAAACGGAATGGACAAACCAAACTAAGCACAATTTCTCCCTGTAGTGCTTTGGTATGTTTTTATTCTTAAGATCCACCATCAAATCCTCCCCTTTGTAGCTAGGTCCAACAATGCCCAATAAACTATTTTTTTTACCTTGCATTTGTTGGACCCTTTGTGGGGGTGTTTCCTTGATGAGAGGTTTTTTTGGACGATCGCATCTCAAGCCCGTCACTATGGTAAACTCTTTCAATACAAAACAAATCGGCATGCCACAGTAGTTGATCCAGACTTAATCCATCTTTTTTCCACCCTCATTCGAACCTTTATCATCCCCCGCATACTTGATCCTGTGCTTGAGAAGGCCATATACTATGATGATTGGGAAACAGAGAGGGCGGGCCTCAGACAGCTCAAGAAAGTATGCAAAGCAGCTCTTCTTAAGAAGTCCATCTATGTTTTCCTTCTTCATAATATTCCTAAGTTTGTTAAAAGGTTTCCCCAACTAACATTTAAGTACAACATCACGAAATACTACGTTAGGGCTATTCATCAGCATCGCAACTTGAAACCCATCGATACTAATAGTTTTGACAAAATGATACTGGGATTTTGATATTATTTCACGCCCCATTAGAAGGAGTTATCACTTTCCTTAGCTTCATTTTTTTCCTAACTGAGATTGTTCTGGAAATTCCTCCAAATCTATCTGTACTCTAGCCTTTTTTGTTGGGTGGTCAGAAGTTGATCCACTTTCAGTTTCTTTTCTTTTGGGAGACATCTTTTAACTACAAACAATAGAAAAACAAAAAATACATTGCATTTGATGTCTGCATAATTTTTTAAGAAAGGTAAGACAAATTTCAATAAATTATTCTACGCCACATTACAAAAAAAATACTCCAACGGATAACCCATTAGTTGGAACAGATGGGGAATCTGTTTGAAGACCTATTTAATATCTTGCAACAGATATTCCACCTATTGCAACAGATAGAAAAATTTCAATAAATTATTCTACACCACATTACAAAAAAATACTCCAACGGATAACCCATCAGTTGGAACAGATGGAAAATCTATTTGAAGACCTATTTAATATCTTCCAACAAATCTTCCACCCATTGCAACAGATGAACCACTACCACCACCACCAATGCCACCACTAATGTCACTAAGACCACCACTAATTCCACTAATACCAGACCACCGACACCACCACCAAAAAACATAAATACCGACACTACCAACAACAGCCACCAACAATACCACAAACACCATCCAATAATACCATGACAGTCAACAAAATACTGAGAGAAAAACTAGAGTTTTCTCGGGTGCTTCCTACTTTTTTAGCATCAAAACTCAAAATTGTTAATCCATTCTCAAAAATAATACAACTAAAAGTCTTTTTTTACATCATTAAGTAAAAAGCCCTATTTTTTAGAATAAAGAACAAATGTAGAACTCTGCTCAAACTCTGTTACCAGTAAAGATAGAGAAAATAACAGATATAAGGGGGAATAAAGTCCAAAATAAAAACTATATGTAATCATAAATGGGAAGAAAATTGACCTATTTTGAAGGGTTGAGCAATATGTTGAGTAGTTGTTCTTTGTATTGTTGAGAGAGAGAGAGAGAGAGAGAAGGGCGAGAACTTCAAATTTGAAATTAAAAAAATTTTGGGCAAATGGATGATTTGTATGGGTTGATTTGTAATTTTGGAAAAGAATAAAAAGTTTTAAAATTGTTAATTTGGTCCGAATTGATCTTAATTAGTTTTAAGAATTTTAAAAGATATAGTTTTTAAAATATTTATTTGATGAGAACTCGTTCCAACTCAGAGTCATCGATCGACGACTCAGGTCGGGATGAACGCAATACCAACACCATGCAATTACAAAGATGCAATTAGATTTATAGTTGACCCTATGAGCTCATTCATTCATCCCTATTTCCACCTAAATCAATTTAGGTACTATCACTATCTTAACATTAAGTTGATAAGAACTCATTACAACTCAGAGTGATCGATTGATGACTCGGGTTGGGATGAATACAATAACAACACCATGCAATTGCAAAAACTCAATTGGATTTGTAGTTGACCCTGTAAACTCATTCATTCATCCCTAGCTCCACCTAAATAAATTTAGGTACTATCAATATATTAACATTGAGTTGATGAGAACTCATTTCAACTTAGAGTGATTGATCGACGGCTCGGGTTGGGATGAACGCAAGACCAACACATGCAATTGCAAAGACTCAATTAGATTTTTAGTTGACCCTGTGACCTCATTCATTCATCCCTAGTTCCACCTAAATCAATTTAGGTACTATCACTATCTTAACATTGAGTTGATGAGAACTCATTTAAACTCAGAGTGATTAATCGATGACTCAGGTCGGGATGAACGCAATACCAATACCATACAATTGTAAAGACTCAATTGAATTTGTAGTTGACTCTGTGAGCTCATTCATTTATCTCTAGTTCCATCTAAATCAATGTAGGTACTATCACCATCTTAACGTTGAGTTGATGAGAACTTATTTCAACTCAGAGTGAACGATCGACGTCTCAGGTCGGGATGAATACCAACACCATGCAATTGCAAAGACTCAGCAGGATTTGTAGTTGACCTTGTGAGCTCATTCATTCATCCCTAGTTCCACCTAAATCAATTTAGGTATTATCACTATCTTAACATTGAGTTGATGAGAACTCATTTTAACTTAGAGTGATCGATCGATGACTCGGGTCAGGATGAACGCAATACACCATGTAATTGCAAAGACTCAGTTGGATTTGTAGTTGACCCTGTGAGCTTATTCATTCATCCCTAGTTCTACTTAAATCAATTGCAATAAAATCTGTTACAACAAACGACTGAGCTGTTGGAAATTTTCAAATAGATATTCATACCTGTTGCAACAGAGGACATATCTGATTTAATTATCAAATAGCCATTTGCATCTATTGTAACAGATGACTGAGCCTATGGAAATTTTCAAACAGCTATTTATATCTATTGTAACAGATGACATATCTGATTTAATTAATTATCAAATGGACATTTTCATCTGTTGTCACAGATAACCGAGCTGTTGGGATTTTTAAACAAATATTTATATCTGTTATAACAGAAGACTGAGTTATTCAGATTTCTAAACAGATATTTATATCTGTTGCAATAGATGAAATATTTGTTTGAAATTATTTTTTTCTTTTAATTTTAAAGCAAGCTTCTGTCTGAGTAGATAAAGTAGTACTTACTACTAAAGGCGGTAAAAAATATTTCTTGGATAACTCAAAAGTGAGTTCATTGAGCAGTCTTATATTGTCTTTTCAATGTCACTAGTCTTCCTCGTTCCCCTCAAATTGTTAATGAAATTAATGAATATTAACTAATGAATATTGAAAAACCCCACGTCTACGTACACAATACATCTATAGAAATTATCTCATCTCTCCTCCTTCAGCTGCAGCCCTAAATTTATTTTATTCAACTCTCATCTTTTTCTTTCTCTCCTCTTTAGGGTTATCACAACTTTTTTTCTCTCTTTTCTCCTCTTCTCTTAAAGATCCTTTCGAATCTAAACCGATCCATATCTTTCCTCGACTGGAATTGCTATTTTGATCCCCTTTTTGACATTAAGGTATGGTTCATTATTGCTTTTCCATTCTCGTCTTCTTCTTTGCAAGTTATTTACATCTATTTTTTTATTTAATTTCTATTTACCCATATCATATTTATTTTAAAAAATTGAAGGAACTCTTAAGTGTTGAATAAATGAACAAAAAAATTTTATTAGAATATGCGAAAAAAGTTATCTATTGGGAGAAGTTTAAAAGTCTTGTTGGCAGTATCATTTTTTGTATATATTTTATTTGTTTCTTTATTGTTGATGCTGTTATTAATGTTGTTGGTACGGTTGATGTTATTGGAACTTGTGGGGGTAGTATTGTTGATGGTGTTGGAACAAAGGATATTGTTTCTTTGTTGTTGATGATGTTGTTGGAACAAATGTTGTTGTTTATTTGTTGTTAACATTTTTTATTTGTAGTTTATGCTGTTGTTGATATTGAAACAGATTGAGAACTGTTGGAACAAATTAAACCACCAGCAAGGCTGGTTTGATGTATTCCAACAGACTCCACATCTGTTACAACAGACTCCACATCTGATGCAATAGACTCTACATCTGTTGAACAGATGGATAATGTTCTTTCTGTGACATTAATTTTTTTCTCTTCTTTGTAGAGATAAGGAGCTGAAAGTTGATCAACTTTTGCTCGACCATCACAAGAGGCTGCAGTAAAGATGGGTTCAGAGGAATAAGCTACAAGCAGATGAAACCACTTCATATATTGGAGGTATGTATTACTGATAATGTTTTGTGGAAACACACATAGAGTACACTGATTTTGTGAATGTTCTTTTTACCAATTAGTCATAGATTATTCAAATAAGATATCTGCAATTTTACAGTTAAATTTGGTAGATCCGAACTGATAAGGCTGAGGGACCATGAATATGGTTCTGATACCCTATTAAGAATTAATGTCGGTTGTTTCTCATGTTTATTTGTCAAGAATTGTGAAGGGATCTAGTTTTGGTGTCATTTTAAAGAGATTTAATAGCGATTGGACTAACTTTTAGGGTGCATTGGACTTCAAAAAGGCCTTCAAAGCCTAGCACTACATATAACAATAACAAAAAACTAATATAGTTATTGCCCTAGCACAAATTTATATGGTTGGGTTGCTTGTGGTGATGATTATACGCCAGAAGGTATGGTAGGAGAATTCCCTCGAGGGAAAATAGGTGGTTGATGAAAGACTATATCATCTGAGAGCTAATTGAGGAGGATACATTGGGTAGAAAGTAACTTCTAGCGAATCTAGCTGATTAAATTATCCTAAAACATGAGAAATTTTTATCAAGTGTAAATATGAAAGTGTATCCGGAAATGAAAAATCTGTCTGTTGTTTCTCATAAACAAAATAGGACAAATGGATACTTTGCTAGGGAACTGCAACTAGGTAGTGTGGTCAAGATTATCACCTAAATAGAAAATAGCAGAAGAGCAAGAAAGCCGCCTTAAGGGAATCAAGGGATGAAATGTTGTACAGTAAGTCTAGAAAACTTCCACCAACAGAAACTGTAGTTAAAGTAAAGAATCTAAGCGAAGGCAAAAATTTTTGAATTTTAAATTGCATCCCATGCCTTCTTGTTTGTGGTTCTGATTAGGTCCATTATTATTGACCTGATCGAAACCACAAATGAGGATGAAAGGCAAATTCAGTTTCATTACTTCCTTAGCAATATGGTTATAATTGATTGTGTTTTCTTTCCTTAGCATGCTTTCAATATTCCTTGGAGAAGATCAGAGGCTTGTTGTAGTATGTGAATCCCGATAATTTTAAAGTTTGCCTCTAGCTTGCTAATTCTATATTCAAGTTGGTCTTTGCCATCTTTAAAGTTGGTACAGAGTTCCTGATCTCTAGTGAGCTCGATCAGGAACACTACCTTCAAAGTTGTGGCATTCTAGAAGCCCTTCAGAACACTTTCTTCAGAAGCCTTAAAGGATACATATAGGGTCGTTGTGTATGTTTTTAGGTCATAATGTGTTGATGCACAGTCAAGATGTGGTCCCAACCATTGAACAACTCACTTTTATCGAGCATTGCTTAATGTAGCTTGGTCAACCAACCTTTAAGGGATTTGATAAATTAATAAGCAAGAAGTTACATAACGTTTTCTCTAAACCGACTCTACAAAGCCTATCAAACGTTACGTAACTCTAGGCTCATTACCCTATCAAAAAACTTTGCCCGAGTTGATAGAAAAATCAAACAAGCTCAATCTCTCAGCCTTTTTACTAATCGTTCTTCTCCAATTATAGATGTCAAGATATTCATCATGCAAAAGTTTACACGGTCGCCAGAAATGCTTACCAGGGCACAAGTCTTCATAAGGAATCACTAGTAATCCCTCAATATCACTTTATAATGAGAGATTCCTAGTCATGCCTTCCCAAGACTTTCGCTACAGCAAGAATTTCTATTGATGACAAGATATCTGCCATGCAAAAGTCTACACCATTGGTAGAAATGCTTACCATAGCAAAAGTCTTTAAAAGGCATGACTAGTAATCTCTCAATACCAAGAAAGTTTTATACGAAAGTCTTTAAGAGAAATTCAAAAATAAGGAAGTTTTCAAAAATGACTACACATAATTACCATCAACAACCTCACCAGATTCACTCCACATTCAAAAGAAAAGGCAGAAATATTTTCATTTCCATTCGCATGTTATTTGTTTAACAAACCAAACAAAGATGAAATGTGAATGCAAATGAAAATATTTTTGCTTTTTTTTAATGAGGAGTAAATCTGGTGAGGTTGTTCATGCCATAATTATGTGTAGTCATCTTCGAAAACTCCTTTATTTTTTAATGTCTTCTGAAGACTTTCATACAAGACTTGGTATTGAGAGATTACTAGTCATTCCATCTAAAGACTTGTGCCCTGGTAAACATTTTTGGCGACGGTGTAGACTTTTGCATGGTGGATATCTTATCATCCATAATAGTAGAAGAGTGATCAGCAGAAAGGCCGAGAGATTAAATTCGTTTGATTTTTCCACCAACTCAGGCAAATTTTTTTGATAGGGTAATGAGCCTGGATCTACGTAATGTTTGATAGGCTTTGTAGAGTCTGTTTAGAGCAAACGTTATGTAACTCCTTGCTTATTAATTTATCAAATCCCTTGAAGGTTGGTTGACCAATCTGCATTGAGAAACACTTAATAAAAGTGCGTTGTTCAACGGTTTTGACCACATCTTGAGTGTGCATCAACACATTTTGACCAAAAACAAACACAGCGACCCTCCATGTGTCCTTTAAGGCTTCTAAAAAAAGTGTTCTGAAGGCCTTCTTCAATGCCACAAATTTTAAGGTAGTGTTCTTGATCGAGCTCACAAGAGATCAAGAACTCTATACCAATTTCAAAGAAGACAACGACCAGCTTGAATGCAGAATCAGCAAGCTGGAGGCAAGCTTGAAAATTATCGGGATTCGTATAGTATAGCAAGCATCTGAACTTCTCCAAGGAATGTTGAAATCATGCTAAGGCAAGAAAATACAATCAATTATAACCATATTGATAAGAAAGTAATGATACTCAATTTTTCTTTCAATCTCGTTTGTGGTTTCGATCAGGTCAACAACAAAGGACCTAATCGGAACCACAAGCAAGAAGGCATGGGATGCAATTTAAAATTCAAAAATTATCACCTTCACTTAGCTTTGTTACTTTAACTGCAGTTGTTGGTGGCGCCAGTTTTCTAGAATTACTGTACAACATTTCATCCCTCGATTCCCTTAAGGTGACTTTCTTGGTCTTCTGCTATTTTCTATCTAGGTGATAATCCCAACCACGCTACCTAGTCGCAGCTCCCTAGAAAAGTGTCCATCTGCATTATTTTTCTTTGAGAGAAACAACAGACGGATTTACATTTCTGGATACACTTTTATATTTGCACTTGATTCAGATTTCTCATGTTTTAAGATAATTTCATTAGCCAAATTTGCTAGAAGTTCCTTGCTACCCTATGTCTCCTCTTCAATTAGATGATATAGTCTTTCATCAACTCCCTTTTTCCTTGCAGGCATTCACCTTCGGCTCCTTCTGGCGTATAATCATCTTCTCGAACAATCCTTCCATATAAATTTGGGTCAAGGAAATTTCTATTGGTTTTCTATTCTCGTTTGATGCATTACGAGGCTTCGAAGGCCTTCTTAAAGGCTAATTCACACTTAAAGTTAAGTCCAATCACTATAGGATCTCTGCAATGACACCAAATATTGATCCCTTCTCAAAACTTAACATACATAAATACGAGCAACAACCGTCAGTAATTCATAATAGGGTGTCTGTACCATCAAACTTAACTGTACAACGCAAGATCTTATTTGAGTGATCAGTGCCTAATCGGTTAAAAACTGCATTCACAAAAAGATTGTACTTTATATGTGTTGTCCCTGTGACCTTATCAGTAATACATATTTAAATCCCACACATATGATAGTGGATCCATCTGCACGCACCTTATTCTTCCTAGCCCATTTATGGTTTAAATTGAATAAACAGATGACTAGCTAGTTGCAACAGATGCCACATCTGATTATATTGTCAAATAATTAGAGACATCTGTTACGACAAATGATCAATCTGTTGCAATATATGACGTATCTGTTGAAGAAATCAAACAGATAAATATATCTGTTGCAACAGATTGTCAATATGTTGTAAGTTATCTAACAGAAGGAATATATTTTGCAACAGATTACCCATCTATTAGATTTATTTTAAAGTAATTTTATTTTATTTTTTAGATACAATAATTTATAAATAGGTCCCTCCATACAAATATGGATGATCCATATTCGTACAAAAAGATTCATATCGAGTTCTTGCGGAAACTTCAAAGGCAGTTTGATGAACTCCAGAGAGATTTGGCTGACTTCAAAGCAAGGCTGAGGAGCGCCCTGATGCTTCCGGATGAAAAATGTCTGATTGACAATAATAATAATAGTAACAATAATAATTTGGTAAATTTTTTTATTTTAGCATATGTATTTTCCTCCTTTTGTATATCGGATCTACCCAAGGGATTCAAAAATCTATGTTTCATTTGGTGGTCGACTTTGAACTTTTAATTCTTATTTAGTATTTAATTTTCATTCTGTTTATTCTTTATTCTCAACATGTCGACAGTTGGTGGTAGGGATTGATTAATTTGTATCAACAGAGGTTAATCTGATGCAATAGATCGATCATATGTTGCACAGGCGGTTATTAATAAAAAAGGATTATTGTTGTTATTGAGAGGGTGAAAAGACATGACATTCCCATTATTTAATATGAAAAATGTTTCATAAATAAATAATAAGGAAATAAATGATAAACACAATTTATAACCATAAAAGAACGGTTATTTAATTTTAATAATTGATCGTGACTTTTCACCATTTTTGTTTTTGAATTTATATTTTAAAATTATTTATTATATAATAAAAAAGGTCACAATATTGGATTAATTAACTTATATGATGATTGTTAAGAAAAAGGTGAAGAGTCATGACTTTTTGTCTAAAACAAAAATGCATACATTCAACAGTGTTGCTGATGCATCAAATTTCCCATCTGTTGCAACTGATGTATTAGCTGTTAGAAGAAATAAAAAAACTATTAAAATAGATCGTCTATTTTTTGCTACGGATGGTATATCTATTGCAACTGATAGTTTATCAGAGTCAACAGATATACAATTTGTTGACAGAAAATAAAATGGTTATTATTTTATTAAAGAAATTGAAAAGGTTTTTTTTTTAATTTATAAAATAAAAAGTCTGCAAATTTGGATTAATGATATGATGATAGTTTTTTTTTAAGTGGATTATATATTGTAACAAATATATTATATGATGCAACAGGTTCTCTATTGTTGCAACAGATGATATATCTGTTGTCACAGATGAGTTATCTGATGCAACCGATATAGAATCTGTTGTCACAACTCAATAAAAACGGGTCTTGGAAAGAACTAATTAATAATAATAATCTGAAAAGTCATAACTTATCACAATATTTCTTAATTTAAATAAGTCATTACTTTTCACAGTAGTAAAAAATGTAATTAATAAATGGAGGTGAACAGTTACATTATATGTTGCAATAGATAGATTATCTAATGCAACATATTTTATATTTGTTATAACAGATGATATATCTGTTGTCACAGATGAGTTATCTGATACAACAAATATAGAATCTGTTGTCACAACTCAATAAAAATGATTCTTGGAAAGAATTAATTAATAATAATCTGAAAAGTCGTGACTTATCATAATATTTATTTTCTTAATTTAATAAAAAATATAATTAATGAATGGAGGTGAACAGTCGCGCCTTTTTGCCTCTCATTTAAATTCAATTCTCTATAAATAGGTCCCTCCTTATTCAATCGTTCATTCAACTATACTCTATTTATTATTTGTATCTCGTCTTTCATATTACACCTGCACTTCCACCACTTTCTCTTCCCTGACTAAGGTAAGTTTTTTTCTTGCCAATTTATAGTTTACGTTGTATTACATTCGGTTATTCTTAAGATCTTTAATTTTGATTTTAAGTTTTTTGTCAATTCACAGGTGTTCAAGATTATGGCTGACCTAGTGTTGGACGTTGCTTTTCTGCAAAACGCCGTGAATGAACTTCAGAATCAAGTTCGTGACCTGCAATAGAAACTGGGAGGAGTTAGAGCAAAAATGGTCCACGAGATACGCAGGCTGAGGAGGGCCTTGCTACTTTCTGTTGAAGATTGGTCGACTGGCAATGATGATGATAATAATAATAATAATAATAATAATAATAATAATAATAATTAGAGTATTATTTTTCTTTTAGTTTATTATATGTATTTTTATTTGTTTTTGTTTAATAAAAAAATTATGTTTGATCTTTGATGTTTTAATCCATATTTAATTTTCATTCTGTCTATTATATTCTTAACAAACATGTCGACGATTCGATGTAAAAAGGAATAATTTAGATCTACCAGTAGCAATAGCAAGATTTATCTGTTGAGTTTATGGCAGGGACTGATGTGTTGTTCAAAATAGATTACTCATATATTACAACAGATAAGAAGTCTGATACAAATGATAATCAGTCTGATGCAACAGATAAATAGTCTATTTCAACAGATGACTAGTTTGTTGGTTGGATTTGACGTTTTAATTCATATTCCTTCCATCTCAAATTACCCGTCCCAAATTGAGATGTCACATTGATTAAGAAAAATAATTAATAACAAATCTAGTTTACCATAACCTACTAATCAGTTGGTGGGACAGTAGACGTGTTTGAAATAACCATTGTTTGCTATTCAATTGAAATTTCATAAATGATGTTTCCATTTTAATTTGAAGAAAAAGTGATTAATGCAAAGGGTAAAACATGAATTTTTTTAAATCTTTTCTCGATTAATGAAAAAGACAAGTAAAATGAGAAATCAAATTAGGAAATTTAGGACAGGTAATTAGACATGAGGAATAATTTTGAATCTAGTAGCAATAGCAAGAGTTAAAACATATTGGTTATCTGTTGGGTTTGTGGCAAGGGCTGATTTATGTTGTTTCAAACAGATTAATCATCTGTTGCAACAAATAATTAGTCTGGTGCAACAGATAAATAGTCTGACGCAACAGATAAATCTTCTGATGCAATAGATACTCATTTGATATACCAGATGATTGATCTGTTAAAATTGTGGGCACTTATGTTGGATTCATGATCGGGGTTCTATCCATTGTTGGAAAAACAACAGTGTACCCATATGACAAATATGAATAAAAGTCATAATTTTACTTATCAAAGTCACCTATAAAGTATTGCCATAGTGGAAAGTGATGTAGTAAAAAAAATTTGACCTAAGAAATTGGTCAGATAGCAGCAGTAGCATTGTACCAACAACAACAACAAATGGTCGACAAGAAGAAGATAAAGATTATAATGAAGTAAAAGATGATGATAATGAAATAGAAGATGATGAATAAAGCAGCAGAAACAATGGACAACAAAAATCACTAAGTGAGAGAAAACAATAATGGATGAGAAGAGAGAGAAAGGTGCCTTTTTTCCCTCCGTTTCTCGTTATTTTATGTAAATATTGGGATCAAAGTGTAAATTTAAAAAGTTGTGGGTTATTATAATCTTTCTCAACTTTCTTAATCCATAATAAAGTAATTGTCACCTTCACTCAATAATTAAGACTTGTGTCACCCAAACCTTATTTTAAAAGTCTTTTATAACCTACAGCCCAAAGCCCCTAGAGACTTAAATAGAAGAGCAGATTTCGTGTTAGGATTAGACTTTATGATTCAAAATAATGGAGGGTGTTTGTTTACCAAAAATTGGATAATTTTCACAACTAATATTACCCACTCACCGGTACAGACACAACCTATACTGACTAAATATCATTTTCTTGAAAATAAGCCAGAGGAAGGCTCAGACAATCCAATAGAAAGGTCAGATAATCAGATACAACCCAAAATATCGCTAGAATGTGATAAGGGAGAAAATTATACATGTAATGATAATAAAAAGATAACAATGTATGAAGAATTACAAGATTTATTAACAATAGAAGAAATAGAAAAGGATTACACTTTAATAGAAATAGATACAGAATTATACAATTTTAAGAAAGGTATACAACAAATAGGAGTAATAAAGGATAAAAAAGACCTAGATAAAATAATACAAATCCTAGACAAACTAGAAATAATTGAAGAAAAATCCCTACAACATTTGGACTTCAATCAAATTACCTGCAAATTAGAAATAATCAATCCAGAATATACTATAAAAACAGTATCTATAGAAGCTACAAACGAAGATCTTAAAATTTTTGAAATACAAATAAAAGAATTATTAGAATTAGGGATAGTTAGAAGATTCAAGGGATAATTAGAATATTCAAATCAAGACATAGATCAACACCCTTCATAGTAAGAAATCATAGCGAAATAGTACGAGAAAAAGTTAGAATGGTAATAAATAACAAAAGACTAAATGATAATATTGTAATGGATGGGTATAAATTACCAGACAAAACATAATTAATAAACAGAATACAGGGAAAGATAATATTTAGTAAGTTTGACTGTAAATCCGGGTATTGGCAAATCAGAATACACGAAGATAGTATAGAATGGACAACTTTTACAAGACCAGAAGGACATTTTGAGTGACTGGTTATGCTGTTCGGATTAAAGACAGCTCCTCCAATTTTTCAAAGAAAAATGGATAGTATTTTTGAAGATTATAAAAATTTTGTACTAGTTTATGTACATTATATTCTAATTTTTAGTAATAACATGCGAGAACATTTAGGGCATTTATATCAAGTTTTTAAATTATTTGTAGACAATGGAATAATAAGTAGAAAGAAAATGAAATTATTTAAAAGCAGTATTAATTTCTTAGAAGTAGTCATTAGAGATGGAAGAATAAAATTACAACCACATATAGTTATAAAGGTATTAGAAATGCCAGACATATTAGATAAAACTAAGGATTTGCAAAAAATTTTAGGATTATTAAATTATGCTAGATCTTTTATTAAAGATTTAGGAAAGGTAGCAGGATCGTTATATTCTAAAACAGGATAAAAAAGCCAAAGGACTTTTAATATTGAAGACATAAAATTGGTCCAACAACTTAAGCATATGATTCAAGATATCCCAGATTTAACACTACCATTAGAAACAGATTATCTCATAGTCGAGACAGATGGAAGTCTCCACGGATGGGGAGCAATATTAAAAGCAAAACCTAATAAATATAGTGAGAAAAGGGACGAAAAGATTTGTGCTTTTTCAAGTGGAAAATATAAAGAAAAAAGCAATCTAAATAGTATAGACGCAGAAACCTTAGCAGTAATCTATTGTTTAAATAGTTTTAAGCTATATATATTAAATAAACCCAAAATATTAGTAAGAACAGACTGCGAAGCCATAGTAAAATTTTATCAAAAAATAAAAGAAAAGAAAAGTAGTAAAAGGAGATGGTTGAATTTTTTAGATGTCACTTCAATCTATAACATTGAACTAGAACACATTAAAGGAAAGTACAATAACTTAGCAGATCAACTTAATAGACTAACAAAAGAAGACAACTAACGAGTTTTATTTCAGTATGTATACAGGTAAAGGAAAAGGTAAGGTTAAAGTCTCATCTTTCCAAGACTACTTAAGGAAGCTAATGAGCAACACGCACTATAGACCCCTTATAATGTTGGAACATCCGAAGTTAGAAAGGATAATTTTTGGGCCTTACAATCTCATCAGCATGAACCATTCAATCTGACTTTCAAACTCAGACTAGATGTGCGGGTGGATAAACAAAAGATATGCCTGATAGACAATTTGTGGATTTTCTACAATAAGACACTTAGAGACAATAGCTATTTCATTTCAGTTCTAAATGCCTTAAGTTATTATTTTACTAAAAAAAATAGCACTAACAGATTTAAATTTTATGTTGTTCTTAAGGGAAAAACATAAGGAGTATTTCAGACATGGATAGAAGTGATGGACTCTGTAAAAAAATATCCAACTCCTCTCTATAAAGGCTTTAATGATCTCACAGAAGTATTAGATTATGCCCGAGGAAATCTATAGCCAACTTATTATATTACTCCAGCTCTAAGACCAGATATGAAAAAGTCCCCCAATATAATATTAAAAAAGACTACGATCATTGTTCTTCCATGACCGAAGCCTTTAAAAAAGTAAATCACACAAATGAAATTTTAAGACAAGATAATGAAAACCTTATAAATGAAAAGGAACAAATGTTAGAACATATAGGTATTTTACAAGATCGTATCAAGATTCATTATTATGAATTATCACAATAGACTCAACAACCTTATGAGACTCAAATTGTCCCAAAAAGCTCTCCATCTTCTTTAAAAATTGATAAGAAGGGTGTGCATTCTCCAATGAATACAGAAAGACCCACTGTATCAGGTAATGATACAGCTATTCCAGTTCAAACGGTAACTAGTAAAGACACATCAAATCTGTTAATGGATGTGCATTCTCTAATGAATGCAAAAAGACCTACTGTATTGGGTAATGATACAGCTAATCCAGTTCAAACAGTAACTGGTAAAGACACATCAAATCCGTTAATGGCTGACACTTTGCCAAAAAATATAGCGAAAATTCTCCCAGCTAGTTTTAAGACAACCAGTACTCAAACACTAGAAGAAGAAACATCAGCAAGAACCCAAGACAAAAATGAAAAATGTTTCCACTTATGAAGAAAGAAAAGCAGCAAAAGAAATATAGAACAAATGTATAGCATACTCTATCAAAAAATTATTAGCAAAATAGCCGAAAGAAATAACAATGGAAAATCTAAGGCCAAAGCCAAAATCTAGGATTTTTCCAAGAGAAGAGACAAGACCCAGAACTGGAACAATACTAGGCCTATCAAATGAAGACAACGACGAAAATAATCCTACAATAGAAGATGATTATAACTCAACTATGAATCAATTTGCTCAAGACCCAAATGCAGACGATGACTCAAGAATGAGTTTCGATACAGAAACATTACACAACCTAGAAACGTAAGTAGAAAAGACAAAACCAAAGAAGCAAGCAATGACATAAAAATTAAAAGGTTGATGTTTGGACGAAAGACAAGTGGACGGATATGAATAAAAAAGAAAACAGGACCATGTGACGATGGGGCCCATAAAGTGTACCCGGCATGAAAAGTTTCTAAAATACATTTAAAGTCCGAATTTGAAGTTAGCCAGACACCTATAATTATCCTCTTCATCAGACTTAAGTAGACAGAGTGAAGAAAGCAACCAGAGCTCAATCTCAAGAATAGCAAAAATATTAGTGAGAATTTCTTTTTTTTTAAAAAAAAAAAAGTGAGTAAATAAGTGTGTAAAATAGTTCTAAATTCTCTCTCACCGTAGCAAAGAAGTTTTTCGGGGCTCCCGAAAGGGAAACCTCTCTTCATCTTAAGACATGTGAGTAGTTTGTTCTCATTGTATCTCTCTCCCTATTATGTAAATTATGTTTGTTTCTATCAAGTTTATATGTTTGCTTGCAGTTGTTTTTTGTTAATATTATAGGTTTGATAGCCATGCAGACTACCTCCAGCCTTCAAACTCTATAAAACTAGTACAGTTCTTATAAAATACCCCTAGTATATGGTTATTCTCTGAGTGTTTTAGCAGTAACGATGGATTAATCTGTAAATTTCTAGGGATTTGAAAAAGTTCAGAGTACTATTTGAAAGGACTATTGTGTTGTCCCGGGGAGTGATTAAAAAAGATATTGCTAAAATACCTAAAACTGAAGGAAAAAAGATTAGCTGGGTATAAAAAAAAAAAAAATATATATATATATATATATATATATTATATTTTGGGGAGAAAACATACTTTGATTTGAAAACCTCACATGATTAAGAACGAAGGAGGGAGTACTAAGTATATATATATGTGTGTGTTACAAGGAATCAAAAGCGATATAGAATACTCAAATTTGCAGTACTTCTTATTGTAGTCTAACTTTTTTTTATTAAACTTGAATTTATATATATATATATATATATATACTAGTTTAGGTATACGCGCCTCGCGCGTGTACCTCATTTTAATGAGTTCAAACGCTACACTAAATAAGATATTTGTTTAAATAAAAAAGATGAATACAATAATTAAATTCAACGTATTTTGAATATGTAAAGATGGAGAATTTATTTAATTAAACCTAATCTTTATCTAAAAAAATTCTAAAAGCCGACCGACATTCATCAACCACTTGCAAATACAACAAAGCAATAGGATAATAGAGCTATTAAAATAGTATAATTAAACCTAATTTTATGCAAAAAAAAATTCTCAAAGTCAACCTGTAAACTACAAAATAATACGATAATAGATATTAAAATAATACAATTAAATTCAGTCTTTAAATTAAAAAATTCCTCAAAGCAGAGATATAAAAAGAATACAATTAAACCTAATCTTTATCTAAAAAAATTTCTCAGAGCTGACTAGCATTTATCTACCACTTGTAAACTACAACAAAATAATACGATAGTAGAGATATCAAAATAATAAAATTAAACCTAACTTTTACACTAAAAAAACTGCTCAAAGACGATAGACAATCATCTACGACCTGAAAACTACTGCAAAAATAATCCACTAATAAAGATATCAAAACAATATAATTAATCTAACCTTTACCTAAAAGAGAAGAATGTTTGGGGAAAAAAATATTAAATAGACTCAACCAGCAACACAAATTAGATGAATTAAGAATGGATGCAAAGATAAGAAGAGTAACTTAAGGACATAAGGATTACGGTAAGCAAAGCAACTTTTAAGCTGGCATAACAATTAATATTGGGTTTAAATTAATGACTAACATTGGAAACAATATAGGAGTAGAAAACATAAGAAAAAAGGTGAATCGATAAAAGAAATTGTATCTAAAATTCTGGGAAAGAGACAAAAGCTGAGATAAATCTAGTGACAAAAGCTAAGATAGCAGGAGATAAATTAGTTGGATCTTATTAACATATTTATAGAAGCAGTGAGCTCTTTGTCCTAATTTAATTAAAAATGGATTTTGCTTTTTTGGGTTTCAAGTAGAATAAGACTTTTCTCTTGTACTATTTTACTTTGTTAAGTAGAATAGGACTTTGTTAAATAGAATATGGAGACATTGCAATGAGTAGAATATGATTTTGTTAAGTAGAATAGAACTTTGTTAAATAGAATACAAACAGGAGTTTGTGGTTTGGAATAGGACTTTCTTGATTTGTTTTTTTTCGAATTTATATGATTGCCTTTAATAAAATAGGACTAAATTTTGTAATTTGAAAGGGGAAAAGACGATTTTGTCTAAAGGAGAGATTTTTAACAAATAGCAAAAAGTTCAAATGAGATTTATAAGACCCTTCATATTTTTAATATAACTACTTTAGTGGCACGTGTAACTTTTCATTATTTAAAATTAAACAATGTTATTTATCATGAAAATTTTTAATGAAGTGCAAAAAGTTCAAATCAATTCTCAAAGATCCTTCATACGTTAATATAATAATGTAAATATAATATATATTTTATTGTAAGCAAATATATATTTTACCACCAGAAGTTTTAAGTGGTTAATGGATCGTCACTTATGCATTTGTCATGCAGTACCTCTTTTCCTTGCTGCTAGAGATTAAGAGAGACGCATCGATTTGAACCATATTTGTAGTGCAATTATTTTTGTAATTCTTTTATAATTAAAATCTTTCCTTATTTTTAAAGTTAAAATCTTCAGAAAATCTTTGATTATTTACTTAAAATTTTTACAAATTTGATATTGCTTATATTTTTATTATTCTAACACTTTCATATTTATTTCTAAATTTTTCAAATATTTTAAAATGAAAAAGATATTAATTATCATTTGTTCTGATTATCTCTAATAAAGAAAGGTTTATTGTAATTATTTAATTAATGTCAAACTCTTAAATATTAGAAAAATAGTGAAAAGAGGATTTTATCTAAAGAAGAGACTTGTAATGAAGGACAAAAGGTTTATTATTTCTATTTTATTAATTGAAAATATAGTTATTTCTGTTTTATTTATCGAAAATACTACTAGTTCTACAGTATCTTCAGTATTGTTTATATTTTCTAACTTTTGTGTAATTTTTTCACTTCCTTTTATCCAATCAGTTTTCTTTCTTATTTTATTATTAACTCTTTTTGCTCTTACTTTTTGTTTGCATATATTAGTTTAGGATATATGTGTTGCACGTGAATTTTAACTGATCATTATTAAGACATTACTCTTAATATAATGCAAAATAAAATTCTACATTGGGTTAGATAGAAATTTTAACTAATCAAACTGAAGCTAATATATAGAAAATATTCATAATATAATGGATAACATTATTAAATATTTAAAAGCAAAAAGACGGCTATCAGATTTAACCAAATACAACATTAATCCGTGAAGAACTGGACCTCAAATAAGCAAAGAGCTCCAAAGCACTAATTGAAAACACTGCAAAAATCATTCATCCCTATAGCAATGACGGAAACACACTTTATGAATATTTTTAACTGAAAAATAAAGTTTTTTCAATCGGTACTAAGTCATGCATGCAAGCCTGTCCAAATAGTACTTTGAAGATGATTGAGAATCCAATTCTAGTATGAATACGAAGTAGCTAAGTACATGGTCTTTCCATGTAAAACCCAATTTCAAGTACTACACTTGAAATATTATAGAAATAATAAAATAATAATTTAATTAAAATAGTAAAAGATGATTTTGTCTATTGTAGAATAACCTAGGTTTAAAGAGACAACTACTAATATAATAACGAACGACCAAATATATGAAATTCTAAACATATAATCAGTATCAAAAGAAAACGTCTAACATACAATGGTCTCAACCAAAGAAGACCTCTCCATCACAAACCTCAGAAGTTTATTTAAACACTGCACAAAAATTGTTCGAATTGCTTGTATCTCTCATGACATTAAGCTTCAGAGATGAGGTAATAGTAAAAATAATATGATAATCGAGATATCAAATCAATATAATCAAACCTAACCTTTCATCTAGTATCTGTATCAAACAAAACAAAACATCGAAAATAAATCAAATCATAGTATCAGCCAATAGAAAGAATAATATTTGGCATATAAAACAAGTGCATAGAAGAAACATACTAAATATTTTTTAAAGGATAAAAAATTCCTAGTAATGTGTTGTGTTATAATAACAAAACCAAAAAGTGTCGTAAGAACTAAAGGAATTAAAAGTGCACCAAATTAATTATTTCAAAACTTAATAACAGAAAAAACTCCTAAAATGATCAAAATATTAGAACAAAACTATGGTAATTCAAATATTAGAACAAAACGATTAAATTGCATATGATTCCCAAACGACGCTAAATTAAATAGGCAAAATTTTGATGTGATTCTCAAAGTTTATTTTCAGCAGTTAGGTATATATTGCTTATAGTAGGATTATTTCTCTATGCAAATTACAACATAAACATAAGTTTTGACATAGTATGGTTCATTATCTAGACTATAGACCGTCAAACTTTGAACTTACCTTATGAGGAATATAGCGCTAGAATCTCTAGTTGAATGATGCAATACAAATTCTTGCCTAATTTTTTGGATTTAAATAAGAAAATATCTCATGAACGCAATTAAGAATTATCTCACAATTATAAGCAAAAGAAATAAAACAGAGATATGCAGATGGAGAAACAAAAAGCTTACCTATAAAATTTTGAGTTCTTGTACAGTTCTGTAAAGCCTATCAAGAGTTGCTTCTTGTGCTACTGAAGTTATCTCCAACATCCATGTGAGCTAACATCGAGTCCCGAACATTATAATAAATAAGATATTTGTTTAAATAATAAAGATGAAGATAATAATTAAATTCAATATTTTTGAATATATAAAGATGAAAAATTTATTTAATTAAACCTAACCTTTATCCAAAAAAAAAATTCAAAACCAATCGGCGTTCATCTACCACATGTAAACTATAACAAAATAATACCATGATTCAGACATCAAAATCATAAAATTAATTCTAATCTTTAATAAAATTTTCTCAAAGCCGAAAGGCATTCATGTACCACTGACAAACTACAACAATACCATTTGTAAACTACAACAAAATAATACAATAATAGAGATATTAAAATAATATAACTAAACCTAAATTTTAAATTAAAAAAAGTTCTCTAAATAAATTAATCAAAACAATACTATGTTCAGCAAAGGAAGCGTATTCCACGTAGATCACGTGATCTTTCAATTGAATCTTTTCCTTTCCTTAAAATAATTTAACTAAATATGCTTAACATTGTAACTTAACACATATATTCACATTCATATGAAAAATTTATTATCCTACATGAGGAAAGAAATTAAAAGAAAACTCACGTAAGGGGAGAAATTAATTTACCAATCATTAAGTTGCAATTTCTTGTTGGCAGACGATTGAGGCAATGAACCAATTATTTAATGGTATGAAGTTGACCTTGTCAAAGTCAAATTGGTCTAATCAGTTTTTTTATTGTTTTTTTTTTTGGTCTAGAATTTGAAAGGAAATAAAATTGTTCTCAAATATTATGTTAAAAAATAAATTCCTGGTAGGAATTTATGGTGTAATTCTAGACTTCAACGTAAAAGGAATATTATAATATAGTATTTCCTTTTTTCTAGTAAATAATAATAAAAAAATGTGAAAAGATGATTTTTTCTATTACCGAATATTTTAATGAAGGCAAAAAATTCGATTCACTATTCTAAGGGTCTTCACACTTTTAATATTATATATATATATATATATATATATACTGCATGTGCCTCACACGTGTAATCTTTGATTGTATAAAATTAGAAGATAAACTGACAAAAAAAGAATCAAGAAAAAATAGACAAAACAAACAAAATAAAAAGAACGAAACAAAAAATAAATACTATAAGAACCTTTTGGAATGCTTTCCAGAAATGAGAGGTAAACTGGGTACCTCTATCTGAGACAATAGATACTGGAACACCGTGCAATCTGACCAACTTCCTGATATAGAGTTTGGCGTAATCCTCGGCTGAATAAGAGGTATGGACTGGAAGGAAATGAGCTGACTTGGTCATTTTATCTACAATGACCCAGCTGAATCATGCTGGCAACGAGTACGAGACAAACCCGTCACGAAGTCCATGTTCACATCTTCCCACTTCCAGGTGGGGATACTGAACTCCTGCATGGACCCACTAGGCTTTTGATGATCAATCTTAACTTGCTGACATGTTGAGCACTTAGCCAAAAACTCTGCAATGTCTCTCTTCATCCCACTCTACCAATAGATCTCCCGCAAGTCGCGGTACATCTTAATGGCCCATGGATAAATCGAGTAACATGCACTATGCGCTTCAACAAGAATTCGCTGTCTTAAGTCATCAAAATCTAGCGCACACAGACCACCTTGACAATGCAAAGCACCATCTCCCTCTTGAGAGAAAACCTCTACTTTCTGATCTCTGAATGACTCGTTCAACTTGACTAGACTAGGATCTCTATCTTGTTTTTCCTTAACTTTGGAAACTAGAGATGATTCTGAACTGTTCTGAACCCATATACTACCTTCTGCTGAATCGACTAAGCGGACACCTAGTCGGGATAACTGGTGAACTTCCTGGGCTAATTTTTTCTTACTGTCCTTAACGTGAGTAACACTACCCATAGACAGTCTACTGAGAGCATCAGCCACTACATTGGCCTTGCCCAGATGATAAAGGACACTCATGTCATAATTCTTTAAAAGCTCTAACCACCTTCTCTGATAGAGGTTTAAGTCTGTCTGAGAGAAGACATACTGAAGACTTTTGTGATTTATGAACACATCTACATGCACCCCGTACAAGTAGTGCCTCCAAATCTTTAAGGCAAAAACTATTGCTGCTAACTCAAGATCATGAGTAGGATAGTTCTTCTCATGGGGCTTAAGCTGTCTGGAGGCATAGGCTATGACCTTACCACTCTGCATGAGGACACAACCCAAACCTACTCTGGATGCATCATAATACACGACATACCCATCTGGACTATCTGGAAGAGTCAAAACTAGAGCTGAGGTGAGTTGAGTCTTCAACTCCTGAAAACTCTTCTCGCATGAATCTGACCACTAAAATTTGACTTTCTTCTGAGTCAATCTGGACATAGGGGATGCAATAAAAGAAAATCCCTCAACAAACTGTCTGTAATAGCTAGCCAAACCCAAGAAACTTTTGATATCTGATGGAGAGATGGGTCTGGGCAAGTTTCTTACTACTTTGGTCATTTGAGGATCAACTCCAATGCCATCACCGGAAATGATATGGCCAAGGAATGCTACTAACCTTACCCAAAATTTACACTTACTAAATTTGGAGAACAACTAATGATTCCTGAGGGTCTACAATACTATTCTAAGATGGTCTGGATATTCACGTTCACTGCGGGAGTAGACAAAAATGTCATCTATAACAACTATGATGAACATGTCCAAGTACTTCTTGAACTCATGGTTCATCAAGTCCATGAAGGATGCTAGGGCATTGGTAAAACCAAAGGACATGACTAAGAATTCGAAGTGACTATACCGAGTTCGAAAGGGAGTGTTTGGAATGTCACATTCTGAGACTCTGAGCTGATGATAGCTTGATCTAAGGTCTATCTTAGAGAAATAGCTGGCACCCTGAAGTTGGTCAAATAAGTCATCGATTCTGGGAAGTGGATACTAGTTCTTGACTGTGACCTTATTGAGCTGACGGTAGTCTATGCACATTCTGAGAGAACTGTCTTTCTTGTGCACGAATAAGACTGGTGCACCCCATAGAGACACACTAGGCCTGATGAATCCCTTATCTAGGAGATCCTTCAACTGTTCTTTCAATTCTCTAAATTTTGCTGGTGTTATTCTATATGGTGGAATAGATATGGGCTGAGTATCAGGAAGAAGATCAATGCCGAAGTCTATTTCCCTTTCGGGAGGAATTCCTGTAAGATTTTTGGGGAAGACATCTGAATATTCATTCACTACTGGGAATGATTCGAGATTGGGAGTTTCATAACTAGAGTCCTTAACTCAAACAATATGATAGACACATCCCTTAAAAATCATTTTCCTTGCCCTTAGGTAGGAAACAAGCCGACCCTTGAAGGCTGAAGTACTACCCCTCCACTCTAGGATAGGTTCATTCAGAAACTAAAACTGGACAACTCTATTTCTACAGTCGACTGTGGCATAGTAGGAATAAAGCCAATACATGCCGAGAATGACATCAAAATCAGTCATCTCTAATTCTAATAAGTCTATTGAAGTGACTTTCTGAGATACCATAATCGAAAAATTCCTGTATACCCATTCGGCTATGATAGTTTGACCCACTGGGTAGAGACTGAGAAGGGCTCTACTAGAATTTTGGTACTGACTCCGAAATCAACTATTATATAAGGAGTAAAAAAGATAAAGAAGCTCCTAGATCTAGTAAATCGTAAACATATTTATGAAAGATCTGTAATGTACTAGTGACCACATCAGAAGAATTTTCCTGATCCTGTCAGGACTGAAGAGCATAGAGTCTATTTGGGCATTGCCCACTGGTAGCACTGGAAGTGCCACCCTGTTGATTCGGACGATCGGACTAAGCTGAGGAATGATTATGCTAACCCTGAAAACCTAACTGAGGACAATCTCTGACTCTGTGGCCTGACTTGCCACATCCAAAAAAAATATCACTGCTAGCTCTACAATTACCCTTGTGATTCTTACATCAAGTCTGACAAAGAGGATGGGTGCGGGCCCTGCTAACACTGCCCTGAGCTTAGAGCCTGGCTCCCTATCTTTGTTGTCATCTCTGAATTTTGACACTGAAGCACTGGCTGAGCAAGAAGCTAGAACGGATGACTTTGGGCGAAACTAAGAACAATTTCCAACCTCTAACCTAGGCTGACTGAAATTAAAGCTACCTGTTCTAGCTCTCTTATTCTGCTTTTCTCTCTCCTTAATTTTTTACCCTTCTATCCATTGAGTATGTATCATAATCCTAGATACGTCCATCTCACTAATCAACATGGCGGTCCTGCACTCTTTGACCATACTATCATTCACCCCAGAAACAAACTTACTCATCTTAGTCCTGATATCTTCCACCATATGAGGAGCGTAGCTAGCTAAGTAAACTTGAGAGAATACTCTTTCACTGTCATGTTGCCCTACCTAAGGTTGATAAATTCTAATACCTTAGCTTCTCATAGATCTAGGGGAAATAATCTATCAAGAAAAGCATTGGCAAACTCCTCCCACTCAATGCACCTTGTATCTTCGGCCACTACTTGAACCATGTGTGATCCACATCCTGCAACTGATATGCAGCTAGCTTAGAACTCTTACTAAAATTTACCCCCATGATATTGGTAACCTTCTGCACCTGATCGAGGAATTTTTGAGGGTCCTCATCTATCTTTGACCCAAAAAAGGATGGAGGATTCATTCGGGTGAAGTCTCAAATCCTGGATCCAGCAGAATTGGCTACTAGATTGGCCAGAATAGCTGCTGGACATTTATTCTGAGTAGAAACTGAATTAGAAAGGGTAGTAAATGCAGCTCTGAACTCTGCATGAGAAATGTGTTCGTCCAGAGGATCTGCCTGGATGGGCTGAGGGGCAGATTGATTTCTATTTCTCCTTTCATTATTCCTTTTGAGAGGCATATTCTTTAAATAAAAGGGAGAAATGGATTAGACTGAGAGTTAAATTTGAGCTCATGCTCACTGGTACGACATGAATACTGAAAGAAAGAAGAATGTTCCTAAAATATCTCATAGCCTCCTGTACATAAATATGGAGTGCAACACACCCATGCACAAGACTTACTAGATGTGGTTTTTCAGACTTTCTAGGACACTGTTGAACCTTAGGCTATGATACCAAGTTTGTAACGCCCTGAGTCAGGTACCTCGGACACTACACGGTGCTCATAATCCTGAAGGAAAGCTAACCTATGACTGATATCTGTAACTGAGCACTGAATAATAATACTAACATAAATGCAGAAACACAGACTGAAAGGCCATTAGGTTCAATACTAAAAATATGGTATGACAATACCAAAACTAAACATGAATACAAAAAAATACTGAAGTCTGAATATCTAGTCTGAAAGCCTCTAAACTATCTGAATAAGGAGTTGATGGGACAATCCCCAACTAACTCCATCTACTGAATACTGAATGTGATGTATGAATGAAATAAGATAACATCCTCGGATGATGAGGACTCACTGCTAGTCTATCTGTTGAACGTCTGACCTGCTAAGGCTACTCTGGAACTTGTACGTCTAAACCTATGGTATAAAACACCATAGCACAAAAGAAAATTATGTGTCCTTACGTGCGGATATAATGGTACACAAAGTGAGGTAAGGCTGAATGCAAGGGTTCATATGCATGAACTAAAAACTAACTGAGTAACATGAACATGACTGAGTGAGAATACATGCATGAATACATAACTATAACTAAAATCATAAGGATTCTGAATATTGAGTTTTTTGATAACATGAGTTATTGATACTGATATAACTAAAAATAGAGTTGACTATGTCTGACAGTCCTAATTCTGATGGAACTAGCTGAGTTTCGTACTAAGCTAAGTAACTGTATCTGATAGTCTTGAAATCTGTAGAACTATCTGAGTTCTATTCTAAAGACTAAGATTGACACTGTGGGAGGTAGTTATCTAACCAACATGCCCCAAATAAAATAATATAGCTGAGTTGGGGCTCAATCTGTAACCCCAATTAGAAGGGTGTCAATATCGCACCACGAGTATAGACAATCTGTAAGTGGCCCTCATCTGACAGTGTCCCCAAAAGAAAATAGTGAGACCCTCAACTGACAGTCTTAACCCACCTCATCAACCCTCAACTATAGTGTTGATGTCTTAACTTATGCTGGCTACATAGTTCTAGAATGCAAGGATTGCTTCTAAGGGTTACACCCTCTGCTGTCAGTGTGTGCCCTCATCCTTGGATTTACTCGGTGCTGAATTCTACTCCCAACTGAATAGACACTGAACTAATTGAACTGAACTAAACTGGACTAAGTTCACTAAGTTCTGTTGACTGACGGAATACTACTGAGATCTGATAACTGACTGAGATTACTGAGTACTGAGTAGGAATGAACTGATACTGAATTTACTAAGTTTTCCTGAGTCATATGACTGACTAAATTCTACTAATCATCGCCTGACTGAGAGTATCTTGAATACTAACATTGGCTCCAGGCACACAGCTAAATTATCGGGTATTAAATACCCCCAGGACTCGATAGCATAAAACTGACAAGACATGACACTTTTGTAACATATAGCTATAGTCCACCATTCATAATACAATCATTGAGGGATCTCATGAAGCATTCACAAGTCATAAGCTTACAAATGAATAGGAATGTATGCTAACATAACATAATTTCACAAATCCATACTTATGAGAATTCCACCAACATAGCTAAGTCATGGGAGTCATTTTGAACATGCAATTATAGCCTAAGTTCATCACTTAGACCAATAAAGGATCATAAAACAAAATTCTACTCACTTGGGAATTTTATCAAACACATGGGATGCATATACTTGGGCTTAGGCATGAACATTAAACAATTACATCATGGCTACATTAATCAACTCAATTTCATGAAATTCAACCCACATGTTCACATAAATTCATAACAATCACTAAAGATATCAACTTGTAATCATACAACAACATTAACATGGGTACATCCTAACCCACAACATGAAAATCATGATTCAACTTTTTAAAGGAGGATTCTTGAACTCCAAGGGCGGAAGGGACCCTTGGATGAAAATTTCTTGAAGCTTAATGGAGGTAAGCTTGAGTTCTTGATTTGAACTTAATCACCTAAGGTTTTATTGCTCTTGAGAAATTGTGAAATAGTGAATGTATTTAACCAAAAAAGGGCTAAATTTTTTGTTATGAGGGCTGAAGTTTGGGGAAAAAAGACCTAATTACCCTTAAGGACGCAGTCATTTAATGATTGAAAACTGGGCACCGATGCAGTTGTCGACGCGGCGCATTGATGGCATCGATGCGATACTCGATGCATCGCGCCATGATCGTGTCGTGTATTAGGAGTTTGACTCTGGCAACCTGCAACAATATTAACCAACGCAATAGGCGACGCGGCATGCCAAGATCACGTTGGTCCACTATTTTGGGATTTCAAACGTGGTTTAAACGCGGTTTGAAAAATCCAAAACTTATCCGGGAATATCTATTGACCTTCCTGATCATGATTTAATAAAAGTATAGACCATTAAAGGACATTAAGATCACGAAATGAGATTTCCAACTTTCGAAGGCTAAAAATAAACTAAGTCTGAAAACTTAGCTAAAATTTTCTAAGCCTGGGACCCCTTGACAAGCTTAAAGGACTGAATTAAGCTAGAAATTTTGTGGAGTCTTACAGTGGCAAAGTAAGTATTATGGGTGGCATCGCACCGAAGTAATTCAAAATGGTCCGGTTTAGGTCATGCCCCGGTATCAATAACACAATGGTAATGATTGCAATCGGTATACCCGGTATTCAATGGTCTGAAATTCAGTACCGATGCAGTCCATGAATTTTTTTTGATAGTTTCAATTTTGATTGATAGGCTTCGATCCGATGCCGGTCCTGAAAATATTTGAATTTTATTTATTTTCCAATTATCAGTCGACTTGCCATTGGAAAATAGTCATTGGCAATGGCAATTTAGCAGTTGGGGGACCAACCAACGACTATTTTGAGGCCCCCCCCCCCCCCCCCTTCAAATTACCCCCCTACCTCTTAAAATTTCCACTATAAATATCCCTTTATACCTATTTTTTTCTCACAAATATTCTCATACTGTCTCTTAATATTCTCATCCTCTCTCTTAATATTCTCTTAATATTTATAATTATTGTATTAGCTAGTTGGAGTTGGAGATTTTTTAAAGCTATTACAATCTTCAATTATCATCTTTTAATTTGACATTAGGTATACATCTGTTTTACGCAGACGTTTGGTATATTCATTCCGACTTTAATCTCTTTTTTTTATTTATTTAATCTCTATATTTTTATTTTTTTAGTATCTATATTTGATTACTTACATTAACTTTTTGATTTATAATATTTATATTTCTTGTTTTAATATTTTAACTATATTTAAAATTGATTATGGATGCCAATAAAAATAGTAGTGGTAAAAAAATAATCTTTGATTACGTAGAAATAAAATAGTGCTACTACTAGTTCATTACCGCCTAGATTTAGTAATGTTAGCGAAACTTCTTTAGCACTGCCTAATGATTTCGATGTTGGTGCTAGTATGGAATTAGACCATGAGACCCTAAGTAGGCGTTATGATAGTTTTGAGGAAGGCTTACCGAAAGAAGATGATATAGAAGAACAAGAGTTAGGTGAAACCCCTACCCCTACTAGTCCGGTTATGAAATTACTGAAAGATGGTGAAGAACTTCCTCCTTTATCGGAATTTACTATGGCCAAAGATAACATCCTGAAAGGTTATTAGTTTAAAAATTTATGGAGCATGATAAGGTAAAAGATACTGCTACTTACAATAAATGCAAGAATGTTATGAAATATTTGATCAGGAAAAAGAATGGCGGGATAGCGTTGCTAACTACGCATTTGAGGAAATGTAATAAAGAATTTATTCATCTAGAAAATGAGGCTAAGGAAAAAAAAAAGTGATACACCATTGCCGGAAGAATCTGTAAGAGGTAATATAGTTCAAACGTGTTTAGACATGTTTAACCCGTCTGGCCCAAACTCATCATCGGCATATAGTCAAGATGTACATAGAGAAAACTTAGCAAAAATGATTGTTATTATGGGTTTGTCTTTTAGTTTTTTTTTCGCATTTCAATTTTATTCATTATATTCAATGAGTATATAATCTCTCTTTTAAAGGTTTTTCATGAAATACAATTAAAAATGATATTTTTAAATTTCAAGCTGAACATTGTCATTTTCTTTGTTGCTTACTTAGTAAATTTGATGGTAAAATATTTATTACTTTCGATATGGATCGTAGTGTTCTCGGTAATGATTATTTTACTCTCACGATTCGTTTGATTGATCACCATTGAAACATACAAAAACAATTATTGCTTATAAATATGTTGACGAGACTAAAATCGGTAGCTATATAGTTAGTACAATAGCGGAAATCTTGAAATATTTTAGACTTATTGGTAAAACTATGACATGCACATTAGATAATGCGTCTAATAATTTGAAAGCTATTGATTTTTTAAAAGTTAGACTATGTCCTATAGATGATGATTATTTTCATGTTAGAAGTACTACAAGTATTTTAAAGTTGATAGTATATAATGGTGTTGAGTTGTTTGTAAATGATTGTTTTAAAGTTCACATTGCTTGTAGTTTTATTTTTAAAAATTAATAAAAAATCTATAATGGAAAATTTTAAACACCGTTGTGGAGAATGTGATATTCCATATAGAAAAGTTCCAAGAGAAATACCTACTAGATAAATTCTTTGTATCAAATGCTTGAAGTTGTTTATGTATATCGTGAACCTATACAATTAGTTTATAATGCTCGTAATTTGAATCCTGGTTTAAGACTAGGTGATGATGATTGGATTTAAGTAGAAGAAGTTTGTAAAATTTTGAAAACTTTTTATCAAGCTACGAACACAGTATTTGCTCAATATATTTCAACTATTTGTTCTGTTTAGTAAATATTACGGATGTTTCTAAAGTACTTGCTGAATATAAAAAAATTTGCCCTCACAAAAAGGCTATTGAAGCTATGGTTGATAAATTTTAAAATATTTTTTTCCTATTCCATAAATTTATTTGATAGCTACTTTATTCAACCTATTTTACAAAGAACTTAGTGTAATGATGATGGTTCAAGAAATTTACAACAATTTAGAAATTGGACCTCATAAAAAGCCATCAGTTGAAACTTGTTGTGCTAATATAGTACCTAAAGCTAAGAATTTATATAACTTCTATCAAGTTATGAAACAAAATGTCTGTCGGCCGAACCTCCTACTTCTAGGCGTAGATATAATGATTTAAATAACGAGATGGGTGAAGAACTTGGTCTTCAATGTTCTAGCAGTAATGATTTTAATTCGTATTTTCTTCAGGATCGGAAAAGTATTAGAGATGCAAATGAACAACTTCAACTTGTAGCATGGTGGAAGACCCGTATCAGATAATTTCCAAAGCTTTCAAGGGTGGTTTGAGATGTGCTACTAAGTCAAGCCTCTTCAGTTGCTTTGGAGCAAACTTTTAGTGCAGAAAGATTTATTGATTGGAGATCATCGATATTTGTTAGCAAAGGATAGTTAGAAGATTTTGGTATTATTTAGAGATTGAATCAATACCAAACGAAGAAATTTTGGGCTCCCAAAATTGCCTCCCCAAACTGAAGACGAAATAAATAAAATATTTGAGGAAACAGTGATGATGGAATGGAAGCAATGGAGGAACAAGGAAAAAGACCAATTCAAAATAATATATCCGGTGAAGAAATAGATAAGTTGCAACTAGAAATTTTGGACATTATAGATATTTATAAGATTCTAGAGTAGAGATCTAATTCAAACAGAACTCTTGACTGCGTAGATTAGATTCTCTTTTAATATTTGTAATAAATGTACAAATCTACGAAATTTGAATAAATATAAAGGCTATTCGCCTTAATTTTATTTTAAAATTTGTCTATTGTTTGATGCAATTATCTTAGCTAAAATTATAAAGTTTATATTTGTAACTTTAAAGTTATGAAAAAAAAAAAAAGTTTAATACTTTAACTTTATAAAGTTAGGAAAAGTTTTATATTTTTTTATAAGTTTATGCTATAAAAAGTTAATGTTATGAGTTAAAATTATAATTGTTTCTAAAATTATATATTATAACTTAAAATTTTAACTATTTTTAAGTTAATGTTAATTGTTTTATATATTATAACTTAAACTTATAACTGTTTTTAAAATTATAACTCATAAATGGCAATAAGTTAGGAAATGTTATATAAATATAATTTAAATTAAAAAAAACTGTTTTAAAGATATAAATTATTATATAAGTTAATAAAAAATATTATATTGATATATTTTTTTACAGATACTCGTATAGGACTCCTATTTCAGGAGATATTTTAGTAAAAATTGTTTAAATATAATTTAAATTAAAAAAGGAGATCTTTCAGAAATAGCGGCACTTTGCTATAAAACCCTTCTTCCATAGCCACATTTTATATAACTACCATTTATAGCCGTTATATTCGATTTTCAGTCATTGTATTCACTTTTACTCAGTGGTCTGTATTCATAAAAAACATAAATACACTACATATTTAGTCTCACCAAAAGCACTATCATTATATTTTTTTTCATTTTTTTTATATTTTTTTTCTTTTTCAGGTTTTCCCCATTTTTTCTTCTTCTTTTTTAATTTTTTCCTATTTTTATTTTTTTCATTTCTTTCTTCTTCTTTTTTCTCTCTTTAATCTCTAACTTCTATTTCGTTTTCTTCTTTTCTTGTTTGATTTTTTTGTTGTTTCTTTGTACTTATTTTCTTTATTATTTTTTTTTCTATTTTATATTTTTGAAAAATATGACTAGTCGAGCACAAGTTATGGATGATAACGTATATACCATAATTATTTATCTTATTTGTAGTAACACCGTCATTTATATTTTTAAATTCATTGATACAACAGTATTTATATTTATTAAGGGTGTACAGACCAAACCATCAAGTCAAACCAAACCGAGAAAAAAACCGACTTATGATTTGGTTTGGTTGGTTTGGTGTTTGAAAAAAAAAACGACCATTCTTGATTTGGTTTGGTGTTAACCAAAAAAAAGTCAAACCGAACCCAAATCAAATTTATATATATATACATATATGTGTGTGTGTGTGTGTATTTATATGCATGTATATAATTTAACTTTTTACACATAAAATATTAATTATAATTTACTTTTTAAATACTTTTTTAATTAGTTTTATTAATTTTCAATATTTAGAAAGTAGATGTGTGTGTGTGTGTGTATATATATATATTCATATTTGGGTCTTTAAGTTGTAATATTTATCCATTAATTGCTAATAGAATGATCTAAAATTCAATATAAACTTAAAACCTAAACTTTTTACTCTTCGTCTTATTTTTTAGTTTCAAGAGAGTTTAATTTTTCGCTCCTCAATTTTTCATAATTGTGGTTTTTCATTAGCACATAAGTGAAAATATACTTGATCTAAACTTCAATCACAATATAATTGTAAAAAATAAATATTATAAAAAACCCGAGAAAAAAAAAACAAAAGAACCAACTAAAATCTAAACCGGAAAAATCGATTTTATGTAGGTTTGATTTGGGTTATAGTTTTAATAAACCGACATAATTGGTTTGATTTTTTTTTCAATTGAAAACCAAACCAACCCGACCTATGTACACTCCTAGCATTTGTATTTTAAAGTTCACGCTTGTATTTATATTTTATAGTTCACATTTGTATTTGTATTTTATAGTTCATACTTGTATTTGTATTTGGTAGTTTGCACCATTATTTATATTTTATATAATTCACACTTGTATTTTAAAGAACTGTTTTGTATTTGTACTTTATAATTTACTGCATATTATATTGAATTATATTTATATCATGATTTTATTGTGTTTGTATATTTAGATTATATTTGGATTATACTTGTATTTGTATTTTATTTTCGTCAATATCTTTTTATTTTTAAAGAATTATTTTGCATTTGTATTTGTAAGTTGATTGCATATTGTATTTAGCCGTGACTATGTATAATTTATCATTTGTATTTATATACAAACAAGTAAATGCATTAATTTGGTATTTTCTTGATTCTAAAATATATAAATATGTAATGTATCATTTGATACAAATGTACTGTTTTGTATTTGTATATCAAAATTATCATTTATGTTTGTCAATAAATAAATATCACTTGATACAAATACAATTACAAATAAATAATTTACAAATACAAATAATACAATATGCATTTGTATATATTGTATTTGTATAAAAATTTGAATTGTATTTGTTTGTATCAATAAATACAACTCATGTCAATAAATACAAATAAGTATTCGTAGAAAGAAAATCAATCGTTCCTTTGTCAATAATTAAAAAATACTAATGATAGTTTGCACTTGTATTTGTATGTTATAGTTTGCATTTGTATTTGTATTTTATAGTTCGAACTTGTATTTATATGTTATAGTTCACATTTGTATTTGTATTTTAAAATTCGCACTTGTATTTGTGTTTGCTAGTTCGCAGAAATGAAAAGAAAAAAGAAAGAGAAAAAAAGAAGAAGAAAAAATAAAAAGTAAAAAGAAGGAGAGTAATAGAAAATAGAGAAAAAATACAAAAAAAAAAAAAAGAGGAGAAAAAATGAAAAGGAAAAAAAAAGAAAAAACAACAAAAAAAAGAAAAGAAAAAATGAAGAAACAAAATTGAAAAGGGAAAAAAAGAATAATAAAAATAGAAAAAGAGAGAAAATACATAAGAGAGACTATGAATTGTAATTAGGAATAATTAATAGACAACAGGGGGCTATGAATTGTAATTAATTGAAACGTAGGCTAAGTAAGGTCATTAGAAGTCTATGTTTGCTAAAATGTGTAGTTATCCCTTAAAAAAAGGGCAAACTCCGATTGCCGGTTTGGTCCAACTCAGTTCGGCACCGATAACCAACGACCCTGGGCGAAACGACCTTATTTTCTGGCAGATCGATTTCAGTAGTATCAATTTCGGTAAAACACATCGATAAGGTTGTATCGGTACCGTTTTCGATTGTGATCCATTGCCAGACTTAGTAAGTATTTACTCTATTTAAGAGAGTGAGCAGAGGGTTTGGGCCACAAGTGACAAAAGAGTTTTAAAATGAGGTGTAGGTGACACAAGTCTTAATACTTGAGTAGAGGTGACAATTACTTCATTATGGTTTAAGAAAGTTTGGAAAATTTTAAAATAACCCACAAGTTTTTAAATTTACACTTTGATTCAAATGTTAGTTAATATATAATGGAGAATGAAGGGAAAAAAGGCATCTTTTTCTCTCTCCTCATCCATTGTTATTTTCTCTCTCTTCATGAAATTTGTTGTTCATTGTTGTTGTTGCTTTATTCATCATCTTCTGATTCATTATCATCATCTTATACTTTATTATCAACTTCATATTCTTCTTGTTAACCATTGTTGTTGTTGTTGTTACCCCAACTGCTGCTCTTTGACCAAATTCTTATGTCAAATTTTATTTCGTAAATCACTTCCAACTTTGGAATTTACTTGAGAGGAGACTTTGGTAAGTCAGATTATGCTTTTTAGTTGAATCTGAGTAACTGCTAGTGTGTTGTTTTTTCAATAATAGTTTGCACGCGAACATGAATGCAATACAAGAGCAATTTGTTTAAACAGATCCATTATCTGCGGCACCAGATAAATGTTATGTTGTAACAGTAGACTCATGTTGGATTCATGTTTAAGGGTTCTAGGTGCCCGTAATATGATTATGAATAGAATAGATGGGTATTCTGTTGCACCAGATTAGTAATCTGTTTCAACAGATAAATAATCTGTTTCATCAGATTACTAATATATTTCAAATAACAAAATACAGTTCCTATCACATACAAAACCTAATAGATAACTCATATGTTCTTGCTATTGATACTGAAATTAAATTATTCCTTAATTGTAGACATGTCATTCGTTAAGAAATAGAAATATACAGCACAAAAATTAAATAAGAAATAAAAAGTCAAGTGCATCAAACATAATTTTTTATAAAACAAACAAAAAAAAATACATAGATAACAGGAAAAAAAAGCTTAATTATTATTATCATCATTATTAACATCATTGTTATTTGTATGGTCAGCCAGCCAATCTTCAAAGGGCAGCAACAGTGCCCTCCGCAGCCTGCGAATCTCCCGCAGCATCCTTACTCTGACGGAGATCAACTCCCAATGCAGGTTATGAACCTCCTTCTGCAGTTCCCTCATGGCACCTCATAAAATAGCGACATCCCACACAGGATCAGCCATATCTAAAAAATGCATAAGTTAACAAAACACACACGTAAACATAAAAGTAAAGAAAAGAAAGAATTTGAATGTAATGTAATGTAAAACAACGTATATTTACACAAAAATCAAGAAAAAAATTACCAGAGACAGGAAAAAGATATCAAGTCCTTGAAGAGAAAGTAGTTGAAGGTGTAACAAGAGCGAGGAATAAATAGTGTGTAGTAGAACGAATGATTGAGTAAGGATGGACCTATTTATAGAGGATTGAACTTGAATGAGTTAGGCAAAAAATCGCAACTATTCACCTCCATTTATTAATGACATTCTTGATTACTGTAAAATGTTATGACTTAATTAAATTAATCAATATTATGATAAGTCATGACTTTTCAGCTTTATTATTATTAATAATTAGTTCTTTCCAGGAACCGTTTTTTTACACCGACTTGGACAACAGATAATATATCTGTTGCATCAGATAAATCATTTGTTACAATAGATATATCATGATTTGCAATAAATAGATAACCTGTTGCATCAGATAATATATTTGTTGTAACATATAATATATATATCTTTTTAAAAAAATATATTATCTTCATGACATCTAAATTTTTCTAACTTTTTAATTATATAAATTAATAAAGTAGATTTAAAGGCACAACTGTTCACCTCCATTTATTAATGACATTCTTGATTACTATAAAAAGTTATGACTTAATTAAATTAATCAATATTATGATAGGTTATGACTTTTTAGCTTGAAGCTTAGCTTTATAATTATTAAAATTATTAGTTTTTTCCAGCAACCGTTTATTTTTTACACTGAGTTGCACAACAGATTATATATCTGTTGCGTCAGATAAATCATCTATTACAATAGATATATCATCTGTTGAAATAAATAGTTCAACTGTTGCATCAGATAATATATCTGTTGCAACATATAATATATATATATATATATATATATATATATATATATCTTTTAAAAAAAATATTATCTTCATGACATCCAAATTTTTTGACTTTTTAATTATATAAATTAATAAAGAAGATTTAAAAACAAGAATATTTCTGGTGAGTTTTTTACGGTTTAAATTGTGTTTATCATTTATTTCCTTATTCTTTTCTGTGAAAAGAAATGACTTAATTAAATAAAGCTGGTGGTGACTTAATCTTTCCATTTCTTTAATAACCATTTTTATTAATTGAGTTATGGCGACAGATTGTATATCTGTTGCATGAGATAACCCATCTGTTTCAAAAGATATACCATCTGTTGCTACAAATCAACCATCTGTTTAAGGAGCTTTTTTTATTTCTTCTAACTGATTCATAAGTCGCAACAGATGAGGAATTTGATACATTAGAAGCGTTTTTTATTTTTATTTGTTTGTTGAATGTGTTTAGACAAAAGTCACAGTCACGACTATTCATTAACTCTTTTCTTAAAACTCATATCACATATATATATCTTGATTAAATTAATCCAATGTTGTGACTTTTTAAAATTAAATAATCTTTCTTTTACAATTATAATATCATTTAGTTCCTTATTATTTATTAACGAACCATTTTTAGGAGAATTTCTCATCATGACCGCATCCCTAACTCCAACCACCGACATGTTTTGAATAGGGAATAAATAGAATGATAATTAAATATTGAATAAGAATTAAAAATTCAAAATCGACCAAACCAAACCAAACATATACATGAATTTTTTTGAATCCCTTATAGGTAGATCGGATTAAAAAAAGGAAATACATACGCTAAAAGAAAGAAAAAACATAACCTAATTATTATTATTATTATTATTATTATTATTATTATTATTATTATTATTATTATTACTACTACTATTATTATTGTCAACCTGATAATTTTCATCTGGCAGCAGCAGGGCCCTCCTCAGCCTTGCTCGGAAGTCGGTCAAATCCCTCTGGAGTTCATCAAATTGCTATTGAAATTCCTGTAAGGACTTGATATGAACCTTCTTGTATGAATCTGAATCTGACATACTAGTATTGTAAGTATAGTAGAATGAACAAGAGTGAGTGAGAGTAAGTGAGGAGGCCGGAGGGACCTATTTATAAAATGATTGAGAATTGGAAAGGACTCGACTTAGTCAAACAAAAAGTCACGACTGTTTGTATCCCTTAAAAGGAAAAATTACACAAATTTCATATTTAAGACACCATATTACACAATATCCCTTAATGTTTTAAAAAATTACATAAAATCCCGGATTCATATTTACTAGTGATACATATAGCATATGTATCACTGCTTAACATATGTATCACAATTCAAAATTTTGAGATAAAATATAATTAGCAAACTATCCGGGATTTAATGCAATATTGCTGAAACTATACGGGATTTATGTGTTGTGTGTGTTACTTAAATAATACTAGTGACTTTATTAATAAGTAAATTAGAAAAAAAAATGGATCAAAATACAACATTTTATCTTTTTGTTGTATTTTTGAAAGATAAAGATTGGTAATCTGTTGCAAAATATATTTCACCTATCAGATAACTTACAACATATGGACAATATACTGCAATAGATGGATATATCAGTTTGCTTTCCCTTTAGTTGTGGCATCTGTTGCAACTTGCTAGTCATCTGTTTATTCAATTTCATTGAGAGCAATCGATTTGTCTAAACATTTCTTGGCCAAATTCAATTTTTGCTCTTGGATTGTTTCTGTTTTTTTTCTTTGCATACTTCAACCAAACTAAATTTTTGCTATTAGATTGAGGGCAAAATTGAATTTGGAGGCCATCTTGAAGGATGCAAAGAAAAAAAAAAGCAGTCCAAGAGCAAAAATTAAGTTTGGCCAAGAAGTGTTTAGAAAAATCTATTGCTCTCGATGAAATTGAATAAACAGATGATTAGCAAATTGCAACAGATTCCACAGTTGATGAAAAAGCAAACTGATATATACATTTGTTGCAATAGATTGTCCATATGTTGTAAGTTATCTGATGGGTGGAATATATTTTGCAACAGATTACCAATCTGTTTCTTTCAGAAATACAACAAAAAGATAAAATGTTGTATTTAAATTCATTTTTTTTAATTTACATATTAATAAAGTCACTGGTTTTATTTAAGTAACACCACATACAACACATAAATCCCGAATAGTTTACATCAGATGTGGAGTCTGTTGCGTCAGATATGGAGTCGATGCAACAGATATGGAGTCTGTTGGAATACATAGTAGCCTTACTGGTGGTTTGATTTGTTCCATCAGTTGCTCCATCTGTTGCAATATCTACAACAGCATAAACTACAAACAACAAATAAAAAACATCAACAACAAAGAAAACAACAACATTTGTTCCAACAACATCATCAACTATAAAGAAGCATACATCCTATGTTCTAACACCATCAACAACAAGGGACGGACCCACATGGAGTCCTCCGGGTGCGCGAGCACAAACTGAACTCGTATCGAACTTTATATATGTATGTGAAAATAAAGGAAAACACGTATATAATCTAATCAGTGAGCACCCATAGTAAGAGTTATTTGGTTAGCCTAGTTGTTGTTTATGGGTGCTTAAGGCTATTTATTTCTTTTGGTCTTGAGTTCAATTCCCACTCAGCACATATTTTTTAAATGTTGGTAACCAACTCTTCTCTTCTTATTCACTTTAAACTTTTTATTCTTTCCTCCCTTACTCCTTGTGTTAATTGTTTGGAATCCACTATTTTTAAGCGAAGAAGCACCCACCATCTAAACCACACCACACCACAAGTTCCAATAATGCCAAACCCGCCAACAACACCACACCACAAGTTCCAACAATGTCAGCCCCACCAACAACATCAATAACAGCATCAACAACAAAGAATCAAACAAAATACATAAAAAAAATGATAGTGCCAACAAGGCTTTTAAACTTCTCCCAACAGATGACTTTTTTTAGCATCTTATAATAAAAATTCTCAGTATGTTTATTCAAAAATTAAAAGTTCCTTTAAATTTTTTAAATAAATATGATATGGGAAAATGGTAATTAAATAAACAAAAAGATGTAAATAAAGTTGCAAGAAGAAGACGAGAATGAAAGAGCAATAGTGAATCATATCATACAATGTCAAAAGGAGGTCAAAACAGTAATTTCAGTCAAGGAATATAAGATATGGATATCGATCGGTTTAGATCCGAATGAAAATTTTTGAGAAAGAGAAGAGAAAAAAAGGTTGTGATAACCCTAAAGAGGATAGAAAGAAAAAGATGAGAGATTTAGGACTGAAGGAGAGGAAGGGAGAGATGAGATAATTCTAATTTCTAGATGTACTACCCTTAATATTAAATGACTAAACAATGTGTATTTATTCAAATTTATATTTACAAAGCATAATTAATAAGGCTAATTTGGTAGTAAAATAAACCCCTAATTAATATTTTCTTGATTGGAGTACTAAGTCAATATGAAAAGGAAGAAGTATTAGGGGTTTTAATATTCATTAATTAATATTCACTAATAATTTGAGGGCACGAGAAAGAAAATGGGTGACATTGAAAAGACAGGACAAGACTACTCAATGAGATTTTTGAGTTATCCAAGAAACATTTTTACCGCCTTTAGTAGTACTACTACTTTATCTACTCGGACAGTAGCTTACTTTAAAATTAAAAGAAAACAAAAAGATTTTCAAACAGATATGTCGTCTGTTGCAACAGATTTAGATATCTGTTTGAGAAATCCCAACAGCTCATTCATCGGTGACAAAAGATTGAAATGTCATTTGATAACTAAATCAGAAACGTCATCTGTTACAACAGATATCAATATCTGTTTGAAAAGTTCCAACACCTGAGTCATCCGTCATAACAGATGCAAATGTCTATTTGATAATTAAATAAGAAATGTCATCTGTTTCAACAGATATTTTTATCTATTTGAAATTCTCCAACAGCTCAGTTATTTGTTGCAACAAATTCATTGCAATTGATTTAGGATAAACTAGGGATGAAAGAATGGGCTCCTTATTAACTTAATGTTAAGATTAATAATAGTACCTACATCGATCTAGGTGGAATGAGGGATGAATTAATGAGCTCACAAGGTCAATTACAAATCAATTGAGTCGTTGAATTTGCATAGTGTTAGTATTGTGTTCATCTCGACGTCGATCGATGACTCTGAGTTGAAATGTGTTCTCATTAACTTAATGTTAAGATTAATAATAGTACCTACATTGATATAGGTGGAATTAGGGATGGATGAATGAGCACAAAGGGTCAACTACAACTTCAATTGAGTATTTTGGCAATTGCATGATGAGACGGTACTGCATTCCTCCCTACAAGAGTCATCGATCGATCACTCTAAGATGAACTGATTCTTACTACCTCGTATGTTTAATTAATACCTTAATTGAATAATCAGGGACTAGAGGTGAGTTCTCATAGGGTCAACTACAACTTCAATTGAGTCTTTTGGCAAATGCATGATGAGACGGGACTGTGTTTCTCCCGACAAGAGTCATCGATGATCACTCTGAGCTGAACCGATTCTTACTACCTCATATGTCCAACTAATACCTTAATTGATTAATCTAGGATTAGGGGTGAGTTCTCATAATGTCAACTACAATAGATGACAACGCCTATTTGATAATTTACAACGGATGGGCAATCTATTGCAACATATGACTCAATCCATTTGATAATTTACAATAGATGGGTAATCTGTTGCAATATATGACTTAATCTATTTGATAAATTACAACAGATGTGTAATATGTTGCAACAGATTACATAATTTATTTGATTTGATCCAACAGAAAAGATATCTGTTGTAACAGGTTGAGCATTTGTTTATATATAATTCAATTGAGTTCATATGTTAGACTAATACCTTAATTGAATATGAGTGATCATAGGTTCAACTACAACTTCAATTGAGTCTTTTGTCAATTGCATGATGAAACGGTACTGTGTTCCTCCCGACCAGAGTCAGCAATCGATCACTCTGAGCCGAACCGATTCTTACTACCTCATATATTAGACTAATACTTTAATTAATTAATCTAGGACTAGGGTACTAATACCTTGATTGAATAATCTGGGACTAGGGGTGAGTTCTCCTAGGGTAAACTATCGATTAATCTAGGACTAGGGGTGAGTTCTCATAGGGTCAGCCATAACAGATGGCAGCGCCTATTTGATAATTTATAACATATTGGTAATCTATTGCGACATATGATAATCCATTTGATAATTTACAATAGATGGGTAATTTGTCACAACAGATGACTTAATCTGTTTGATAATTTACATTAAATTCATAATTTGTTGTTACCTAATCTGATTGATAATTTACAACAGATGAGAAATCTGACGCAATATGTTGAACATTTGGTTTCTACAATTTCAATTGAGTTCATATGTTAGACTCCTAAATTGATTAATCTAGGACCAGGGGTGAGTTTTTATAAGGTCATCTCCTAGAGTACTAGGTCAACTACAACTTCAATTATTTTTATATGATTTTAAAAATTATGCATATATTTTATGATTTTAAAAATAATTAAGATCATTTCGGACCAAATTAACATTTTCAAAACTACTTGTCATTATTTTCCAAAATAAAAATCAACCCATACAAAATGTTTCATCATTTTAAATCTCAAGGTCTGGCTCTTTCTCTCTCATTCTCACTCAACAATACAGTACAGACAACAACTACTCAACAAATTTGCTCAACCCTTCACAATAGATCGCTTTTCTTCTCATTTTCGACCACATAAGTGTTATTTTCGATATCATTCTTGCTTGTATTAGTCGTTTTCTTTGTCTTCATAGGCAACAGAGTTCGAGAAGAGCTCTATATTTGTTTTTTTCTAAAAAATAAGGGTTTTTAAGTTAATGATGAAAAATAAAACTTTTAGTTGTATTATCTTCGAGAATGGGTTTACAATTTTGAGTTTTGATGATAAAATCGTAGGAAGAATTTGAGAAATCCCTAGTTTTCGTCGCAGTATTTCATTGACTGTCGTGGTATAGTTGGATGGTGGTGGTGGTGGTGTTGGTGGTGTTTGTGGTCATCGTGGTGGCACCGATGGTGGCATTGGTTGGTGGTGTTTATGGTGGTGTCGATATTCGTGGTGTTTGTTTGTTTGTTGGTATTGGTTGGTAGTGGTTGTTGGTGTTTCGATATTTGTGGTGTTTGTAATATATTTTTTAAAATATATACATACATCAACTGTAATGTAACTTTTGTTTTTCTTTGTCTGTAGGTAAAACATGTCTCCCAAAAGAAAAGAAAGTGAAAGTGAATCACCGTCTGACCACTCAAAAAAAAAGCTGCAGTACAGAGGGATTCGGAGGAGCTTCCTGAACAATCTCAGTCAGGGAAACGTGAAGCTGAGGAGAGATGTGAAAACAACATTGAGGGAGGTGGACAAAGGTCCGTAGATGGTGATGAAGAAAATAAAAGTGAGAAAGAGGAGGAATTGGAGAGTCAGAAAGAGAAAGAGGACCACATTATACAGCTTTCCTTGGGCTTTCATGGTAAAATTAATCACTAATTTTACTCATCCATTAATTTATATTGAATATAGTTATTATGATTTTTTTATGCTTGCTTCCTGTTTACACTTTTTAGGCTTGGGCATTTAAAGTCATTCCTCCCCTCCGAAAGCAGT